>NC_056739.1:1125583070-1125748070 GCF_019279795.1 Protopterus annectens
GTATCTAAGTTACATGTATGAAAGTAATAGCTGCTACACAGACATGGGTGCAGGTTTCCCTGAACATTTGGCTTGTTCTAAAATTCCTTACTGAAACTGCATCAAGATGAGTTAAATTCAAAATCAACTCCATTGAAGACTCCTTGGTTTGTAAAGACTTCTAGAAATGACTACAATGAAAGTCCCATTTTCGCCATACATGCAGCCAATCATGACAGTGCTTGTCCCTGAAAATCTCTGAAAAAAGTTAACTTTTGACATCTGTTGACCATGTACTGAATCAAGCCACTACACCACAGGTTCCAGTCTATTATAGTCCATGTGTGAGCTAATGACCTGAGATGTACTTACCTGGATTATATGAAGATAGACACTGTTGATCTTTTTGAATATATGTCTCAGGTAGGTATGCGCCTTGTATTGAGCAGCATTCTACCGTCACCAGGGACAATGCCACAGTATGAACAAAAGATGAATGACTTCAATAATTGGCTTAATTTCTGGTATCTTTTCAGGGGGATTCAGTATCTATCATCATGGAAGCACATGGTCTGCACCAGTCTGCTGTAGGCTTCAGAATAGCGGTTAAAACTTTATCTACCCTCTTAGAACCTTATTTAGGCAATGCTAAATTGACAAACTTAATGACATAGCAAATATAACCCAAATAAATGTAAATCTTTTACTGTGGAATGCAAAGAACCTAAACACTCTACAAGCTTTCCTCAATGTGGAGAATATACATGTCTTTGCCTGCTACTGAGACATGGTTTAAATCTACAGAAAGTACCCCAGCAACATAATGCTTCTGTGCCTTCCCCATGTTTAGACCATCAGCTGCACAGACAGGGAGAAAAGATGGAGGAGTCTCATTCTATATTAGCAACAAGCATAACTCTACTTTGGTTAAACAGGATGATGCCCTAGAATTTATCCATTTGCAAATCACCATAGACAAAGTCTCATTCCATTCCAAGCCATAGGTCACCCTCTAAATCCCTAGAATCCCACAGCTCATACCTAGACCTTCTGGAGAGACTCACCATTAAACCAAATAGTGTATTCATGGGAGACTAACTACTCCTCTGTAGACTGAGAAAAATACATTGCCTCATACTCACATGCTTAATGACTCCTGGATTTATTAGCAGAATTATCATTGACCAGATAGAGCGTACACCAACCAGAGGTTCAAACATATTTGACATGGTATTCTCCCAGTATGGGAGAGCGCTGCACCCCTCGAGTCATGTTCTTACTGGTGAGGTCAGACCACAAAGCTGTCTTCTTCAAAATAACATTCAGATCTGTAACCCCAGCGAACTGTGTAATAGTCAGAAACTATTCAAAAACAAACTGCACCCTGTTAAGCGGTAGTTTATTAAAATTCAGTGCCCCTCCCAACCCAGTACCCAGTTCACAACAAGCTATGCCTAATTGTTCACAGAGACCTTGTACAACCATGTAAATGGCTGTATAGAAACTGCTATACATACTAGAAACCCAAAACAAACCCTAAAAAACAAACCACACTGGTAGAATCCTAACCTTAATAGGGTATATAACAAAAGGAAAAAAGTCATAGGTAAAATCTAGAAGAACAATTCCCATGATTATAGGAGCTCTCTAATCAAACTAAATGGGAAACTAAGAGAAATAATTAAGTTCAACAAGGCCAGTTATGAGGTCAAGATAGCCACAATATCCTTCTACAGCTATGTCCAAAACCTCAAAGCAGCGCACATCAGTGTGCTAAACCTGTGGTCAATGGTGCCACCATCACTGAGACACACAGCAAATTTGCTGGCTGACAAATTCAGTTCAAACCCATGAAATACCTACTAATATACCTCCCCCCCAAGTATTAACAGGTGGCATTCATTAAAGCCAAAAACACATCATCTATGTGTACCAACAATTTCCTGTGATATTTCTAAATAGCCGGAAACATGACCTATCAGAACCACTTGAGCTGCTGTTTAACTATAGCCTCAAAGCAGGCTTTGTACTACAAGAATGGATGACTGCAATGGTTATCCCAGTTCACAAGAGTGGACCATCAATTGACCCAGGAAACTACAGACGTATTAGTTTGACTAGTGTAATATGCAAAGCCATGGAACAAATTATTATGAAAATGATCAACAAAGACATAGACTACCTTCAGACACTGGACCCAACACAGTGTGGCTTTGTCAAAGGAAGATCATAGCTACTAAACCTGGTGGACTTCTTTGAGAAGGTCACCAAGGCAATGGATGAGAGGAAAATGGTGCAGACCACCTACCTGAATCTGGCTAAGATATTCAGTACGATACCCCAGTCGAGTATAGTTGACAAACTCACCAAACTGGGCACAAGCCCCTATATAACTCACTGAATTGCCAACTGGCTCACACATAGGACCCAGGAAATCAGGACTGGTGATACCACCTTCACTAAGAGACCAGTCACCAACAGGGTACCTCAGGGCTATGTGCATTAACTTCTCAAATGTAAAGATTAATGTCAAGGGCTTTTAGCTGACCAAGTTCTCAGATGACTGCAAACTGGGAGCTATCATAGATTTCCCCCTCTGACACAAACATCTTACAAGAAGGTCCAACACAGACAAATGACCGGTGCCAAAGTCATGGACTAAAACCCAGTGCCAAGAAATGCATTATAATGCCTTTTGGGAAAACTGCCACCCAGTCTAATTACTGCATTGATAAGACACTTCTAAGAGTTGGCCCAGTAGTCAGGGATATGGGAATATATGTTGACAGTAATCTGGCCTTTGACCAACATGTGGCCAGGGTAGTAAGAAAATTATTCTATGTGCCCAACTTATAAGTAAGGGCATGGCATTCAGGCCCGAGGAAATTACTACTTTATTCAGCCCTTATTAGACCCTTCATTGTGTATATGCTCCCTTCGGCATGTACCTGACCAGACATATGCAACACCTGGGACATCCACAAAATTTCCTTACCGGAGAATCCAGGGTATAAACACATTGTCCAATACAGACTGCCTTAAAGTATTATCTCTATAATCTGTCTAGTACAGGTTACTAAGAGGTGATCTATGCCTGGCATACAAGACAACCTTGGATCCAGCTCTTTTGGACCTTTTGCACATCTGCAAAATGAACAGCATCAGAACCACTATATCCAAGGATTTATCTTTTGCTTGTGACATAAATAAGACATGTTGGTAAGACAGATATGTGTCTCGGAGGATCCCCATGCTCTGGAACAGCTACCCATCCATGTGAAGCAGAGTCCATCCCTAACCATGTTTAACTGTAACCTTGACCAATGATTGGGAAATCAAAAATTCATCCCAGGTCTGCCCACCATGTCTCTGACAGACAGAGGCAGATAGTAATGCCTAGACAAACATACTCACCCCACATAAGCTCTAGAAACTTCCTAACAAACCCCCTCCTATTAATTTTCACTGTTAGGCTAATGTAGTCTCTGGTGATTGTTAGACTAGTATATAAATATGAAGCTATGAATCCATGCACTAATGCCAGAGTTGTCTTGATGAGAGTAAAATACATTTTTGCCTGCCTGTTAGTGCCTCTATGGCTTTTTCCTGATTGGAGGGATGTGTGAAGCTACATCATATAGCTCAGACACTAAAAATAAACCAAGAATCTTCCCCAAGCATTCAGATTATCTGCCTCTCATTCAGTTGCTTCTTTTGATATTGATGGCTAAATGTCAGGTACTAGCTGAGGTCTGTCCTTGACTGTCATCAGAGAGTGCATCAGCATACCTCTCAATCTCTTAGAGCAGGACATCTGGACAAATACATAAATAATGGGGGACAAAGGCTCAAAAATAAGGACACTTTTTAAATATTGCTCTTACAAACTTAGAAAGTAGATAGAATATTAGATTTTGCATTAGCATGAATTTCATGAGGGTATGAAGTCTGAAACTCAAATGTTTGTCATTATTTTTGGACCTCAACCTTCAATTATTTTCCAATGATTTGCCAGAAAACCACAATTTTATGAGAAACAGACCAAAATTAGGAGACAAAAATCTAGACACTCCGTGAAAACCTGTATAGTTGACAGGTATGTGCATCAGCCTTTGTACTGGAACAATCATTAGCAAAGCAAGCAGAAAACATGCAGATAATGGTACTAAGAAATGTTAAATAAAAGTAAAGCCACCCACTCAATACGCTTTTCTTGAGCAAAGAGTTAATTACTGGGTAATCCAAAAGTTACAGTACAAAGGTTCTGAAACTGAGAAATTCTGAAATCAGTACATTCATATATAGATTTATATGTAGGATTTATATGTAGGAATGTAGGATGAAAATAAAGTCAAAATATCTATTAGAAATTAATATAGTGCAACATTCCTGAAACATTCAGTTAAAGAAATCTGTAGCTATCAGATCTCATCACTGCAGCAAGTATAAAAGCATTCCAAAGCATACATATATAGTGTTTCTGTGACTTGGCTCTAAAAAGGTGATGCATACCCTATACTTAAGTTTTTTTTTTCCTTTTAAATATTGTAGCATAAATGGCATATTTTTTAAGTTTAATGTTAGTTGCTTCATTTTCTTAAAATTAAGAGCACAACTGAATATTTTGTAGGTAATTATTTTAGTATCGATGGAAATTTCATAAGTGTGTCAAACCATTTTGGCAGTACATTTATGATTAGAGAACAAAATATCCAAAATCTGTCTTGAAAATATCAATCAGTAAAGGAGTTAACATATGGATAAATGTATCTTTGCCCTTCTCCAGATATAGAATGTATTTTGAAAGTACTTTCTTTTACGACCGTGAGCTATAAATTACAAACAATAATAAAAGAAATAACAATTGAAAATACTGGGGAACCAGCCTTTTAATTTCACTACTGATGTCAATGAGGATATGCATCCTTTAGTGACGACAATATTTTTTGTGGTTAGTTTGTAGAATTGTAATAGTTTTTATTTGCACATTATTAGATAAATTAACATTTTTAAGGACTCAATATATTTATTATTAGATTAACATTTTAAGGAGTCAATGTATTTACTTTGTCTTTCATCTGGATAAATCACTGCAATTGTCAAAATAGTCATTTCTCACCTCTGAGTATTTCACACACACACATTATATATATATATATATATATATATATATATATATATATATATATATATATATATATATATATTTTTTTTTCTTCATCAGAAACTGTTTCCATCCCAGATGATGTTCGTTGGGTCAAAGCAAACGTCAATTCCAGAGGGTTCTACAGAGTTTCTTATGATCCTTCGACTTTCAGTGCTATTATTGGACAGCTTAGTCAAAATCACAACATTTTTAGCAAGATTGACAGAGCCAGCCTAATTGATGATGCATTTTATCTTGCAAGGTAAACGATTTTAATAAAAGTTGGATTGTATTTTGTAAACTGTTTCCATACTTTGTTTAGAGACATGAAATGCACCACAAATAAGTAAGTATGTTTCTCTTTAGCAATACCGTTATTCAAAATTGCATCTTACAAGTGTCCTTTGCATACCTGTCAACTGTTTGGGTTTTCATAAAATGTCCAGATATTTGCCTCATGTTTTTGCTCTGTTTGCCAAAATAATTGTGCTTTTATAGAAAATGATTGAGGACTGAAGTAATTAAATAATGACAGATATTTGAGTTTTAGACTTCACATCCTTCAGAAAAATGTATCCTAATGCATAAGCTATTATTCTAGCAACTTCCTAAGTTTTTTAAAGCATTATTTAAAATCTCTCCCTTTTTATGCCTTTGTCTGCCCATTATTTTGGGCTTTGCCCAGATTTTCTACACTAGGATGTTGATATGTAAGATGCTTTGTATTTTCCCTGCTATTAGATCAAAAGAGTTAATGCAATTATTTTGACAATTTTCTTATGATTTGAGCAATGTATAATTTACAGCAATTAAGGAGAAGCTATTGCAGATAATGCTGTTATAAAAAATCCACAATGAAGAGAAAAAGAAATCTACATTTTAGTTGTAGCCAGCATTTTTTTGTGTTTTCTTCCTTACAAAAATTTTTTTGCATTGCTAGAGATAGAGCAAAACTTGGCTACTTCCACTTTTGCAGTTTCAAGCTCAGTATTATTTTATGTATAACTTGCCTGGTAAGTATCACAGTAAAATAACTACATGCTAAGTTCAGACTACTGACAAAAAGACCTAAAGCAGCTGGCATCTCCCATAACACTGTGGCTTCTGCCAAGATGTGGACTGCTTGCAGGTGGAAAGAGAAGTCATTCAAATAAACAAGACAATTTAGTAGCAATTGAAAGGCTTTATATGGACAGACATAGTCTGATAATAATAGGGCCATATGTCTAGTCTATAAATATAAGTAACACAATATGAAAGTTGCCCCCTACCACTCCAGAAAGGAAGGGTCAGTCGTTAATAAACATTATTTTAATAGTCATTTAAACAAAAGATGAGTCTTCTGAATAAAGGAAATCAACATCCAGCTCTTCACTATACATGAGAGGGAACCAGGAAAGGGTGAACAGAAAACGAAACAAATTACCCATGAATGTAGATACAAGGAGAATGGACTGGAATCATGTCAGAGGCACAGGGATTGTAATTTAGTATTTGAAAGCAAAAGACTAAACATTGCATGTTTAGAAAGAAGAATAAATTAAGAGGAAAAGTGTTTCTGAAACTGTGAGATGTGGGAAAGCAAAGACTGAGGGAGGAAGACAGTGGATAGGATTCATGAACACCTACATGAAGTGTAAACCATCTGTATTCAAGAACATCCCTAACACATTTTTTGTGCTGTCTATTCACTCAGAAAGATTATACTAAGTGTACATATAGTCTACACTTTATGGTAACCTTTATGAATCCCCCTTGATATTTAAGGCTGCAAGAAAATCATTAAGAAAACTAAAATTAGGAGAAAGTAGGTAGGCATTATGCTTGTGTTGTCTATTCACTCAGAAAGATTATACTAAGTGTACATATAGTCTACACTTTATGGTAACCTTTATGAATCCCCCTGGATATTTAAGGCTGCAAGAAAATCATTAAGAAAACTAAAATTAGGAGAAAGTAGGTAGGCGTTATGCTTGTGTTGTCTATTCACTCAGAATGGTGTACATCTAGTATTGGCATTCATGAATCCAGCCCAATATGTGACAAAAAAGTTTTTGTATAAGAACTTTGTCTATGCATCAATTATTCCTGGCATGTATGCTATTACATGAAGAGTAAACCCAATTTTCCATTCTTAATATATAAACAGTGCGGTTTGCAGCAAGACATATGTATGGGTGTCTGCTGAAAGTTGTTGGAGGACAGTAGAAAATATAAAGGAAATATTTATGCTGAATACATGTATATACACATACACACACTTACATGTGCACATACACACAAACATATGTGTATAACACACATATTATATATGCATATATATATATATATATATATATATATATATATATATATATATATATATATATTTACAACACACATATATTACATACATTTTCTTTATTTTTTTTATCTTCATATATTTCTTCTTCAGTTTTCAGTATCCTCTCCCAGGCTGAGTCTGAAAATGGTCCAGTGAAATCAGTGCTGTGGTCTGGTTAACAAATATATTTGCGGACTCGTGTGCCCCCCCCCCCCGCACACATAAATACAATACAACCTAAAGCCATGTAACTAATGACATCTGAAAGAGAGGATTAAGGCTCTGAGCACAGAGTTTGACTTCTTTCAACAACATTTGCCTACTATCTGACTTTGAGCAAGCCACTTAACCAGACGGTGCTCTTGGGTTACCCGTGAAATGGAATGCTTGTAATGACAGAGCTTAGCTAGTTAACAGAAATATTTAACGCAGTGACATAGGAAGATGTGATTCTTGAGGCAGATGTAAAGAATGGGAAAATGGGTTAACGTGTAAAGTGCAAGCAGGATAAAACATGTATGGTACTTAGGAAAGGAATGGTGGGCATATGGAACACATACTAAAGGCAGGATGAGTCAGGTAGAAAACAGAGCTGCAGTATATTGAAAGGTTTGCAATGAATTACAAGGTCTACTTTGAGTAACTGAAGTAACACTGCAACGATCACCATGACAGCTATATTGTGTAGTGCACTCATGGAGTGTAATTAGTCCATCACAGTAATTAGCACAGCACTGCCAAAGCAACACTATGAAGACCTGCTGTGATGCACGGTTCAGTGGATTTGCTATTTCCCCTCACCTATTGGCAAATCATAGAGATCATCTGCCCGTTTGTATATTGTGCTGTTTCTCTGCTACTGAAATAATGCGTTGTACTTATACAGGCCTGCAGGCAACTCACAAAAACTTGATGGTTTTCCTAAATGCTTTATAGCTGTTAATTTATTTAAGTAAAATTAAGAAGTCTGTGCCAATCATAATTATGGCAAAGTACCACATCTCAATAAAGGATCAAAGTCAAAGTCTATGTGAAATGAAAGACAAATAGAGGGTATAATTCCATGGGTGTTGTAGACCAGTGTGAATATTGTACCTTGTCAGCCACTGTAGCTAGATAGCACATGCATATAAGTTACTGAGCATGTGCAAGATCAGTCGCAGTGAATGCAAGCATGAATGGATATGCAAATGAGAGTGTGTTTTAAGTAATAAGTGAGTCACTTAGCTTAAGGACATGTTCCAGTTACAGTTTCTGATGTGTTTATGTACAATACATATCTTGAACCCATTACAACGCTTTATTGCCTCTTTTGAATGCACGAGACAAGCAACAGGTGTGTTCAGGCACGGACTGATTAATGATATATCCTGATAAGAAGCCATAGTTCAGGATGATGAATTGAAGTAAAGAAATGCTAAATATAGTTCTAATAAGAATATATGGGTATCAGCAGCAAGTAAGGAAAAAGTTCATATTAAAGTGATGCAGTAAAGCAATACAAGGATGTATGAGACCTTATGACATGAAATCCAAAATGCACTCTGGACTCAGAAATGCCAGTAAAAACTTTTAATCTTACAAAAACTGATGTTACCTGATGAAGGGAGAAATTCTAAAAACTTTGTAAGATTAAAAGTTTTTATTTATGTTTCCGATTCTGGAGTCCTGTTTGGATTTTACTTTTTTTTTTGCCATTGACTCAGTTTACTGGCTTCCTGGATTCTATTTTCCTTGTGTTACCTTACAACATGACTTAGATATTGTATTCCCAAGACAAATAATGAATTAGAACATTGACTGGATTATATGTGTATCTTTCTGGTCAGTTTGTGAAGAAAATGCTAAAGCAGTGAAAAAAACTGAGTTGCCTGAGACAATGTAAAGTGATGTATTATTGTGTTCTTGTGATTGTTCAACATAAACATAGCCATGTTAGACTGAATGTGGGCAGGCAAACTAGTTATCTTGTTAGTCCAACTTCACACAAGGTTTACAGTCACTAACATCTATATATCTGTATATCAAAATTACTGTTATTAACACAGATTAAGGCAAAAACATTTTATTGTGGTATGAAGCTCTTCGTCAAGCAATGTTCTCCTATCAAGCGTTTTGCCAGTGACAGAATTTGTTACCAACAAGAGCATCCGACTGATCCCATTGTTTCTGGATGCATGGTCAGTAGGAATTTAAACAGTATTTAACATTCTTATTTATGGCCATGAGTTTGTTTTTCAATAATAGGGTTTCACTTAATATCATCCCAGTCTTCTGCTGTTCTCTCTATGTTTTTGGTTATCTGCTGCTTTGATAGTCTGCAGTATCTGGGCTTACACTTCATGGTCTCCTTTTTCAGTTAGTTTTATCATGAGTATATCCCAAACCTGTACTATAAAGGAATAAAAGCCTGAATAAGCCTCCGGTGACAAATGTTCGACTAGTAGCATAGGTGGTTGGATGGGAGACAACCTGAGAAGAACTGGGAGTAAGAAGCTGATGTTGGCTCACCCACCCTGAGGGGATGCAGATTGCAACAGTATTAAGATCTTGGTTAGCTAAGCACATCAAGCAGTATGTCACTTGGCCAGGAGGTTCCTCATGGGTAGAAGCATGCATTCAGCACCTTAAGGCAGCCATGGTGGTGCTCACAAGGCTGCCATGGGGTGGAAGGGTGAGGGTGTCCTCTCTAGCAGCAGTATGACATCACTCTAGCATGCTCAGTCTTTACATTACCAAAGGTCATGGGTTGGGTGGAACTTGGAGAGACTACAGCAGGTCAAGTTGATCCAGTAAATGTGGACAGAAGCTGGTACAGCTGATAGTCAGCTGCAGGGAGGTTTGGAGAAAATAAATTGTGCTGTGCATTAGTCTATACTCCTTTTTCTGCTGGGTGACGTAAAAGCAGAGTAACACTTTAATCATTGCAGAGATATTCTGTACTACATTCACTAATTCTAAAGCACTTTTCCATCCTAGAAAATCTGATGTCTTTCTGGCTGATTCTGTGCTAAAATGTACACTGTCTTTGCATTAAAATTAAGGAACATTCAATTATTGTCTTCTCAAGTTATTTCTTTTCTCTTTTCTCTGTGGAGTTACCCTCTATAAATATTTTCACATTTAAAATTCTGTTTTAAACCTTCTGTATTATTATATAAACCTGTTGGTCTCGTTTGCCTAATTTTCTTCTATTCAGCTCAGTTCTCATTGTCATGGCCAACTTCTGGGACTTCATTATCACTACCCTGTGTTCTTAGATTACAGCAATTACCTAACTAATGTTTTATTAATTATTAAAAAACGAACACAGGAGCAACTACCATAAGTGCTTTCGTCTTAGGCACAGGACTTCATCAGATACTCCTTCCTTATTTTGCTTGTCTTTTATACTAACACCAATTAATTATCATTCTCAATTAACCATTTAAAGCAACATCACCAAAAGTAGTAAAATGTCATCCTAAAACAATGTTTCAGGAAATTGTAACTAGGTCTTAATACTATGTTGAAATTTTAAAACCTCAAAAAAAAAAAAAAAAAAAAAATAAAAAATATATATATATATATATATATATATATATATATATATATAGTCACCTACTAATAATATTCCTAAATATTTAATCTAAAAAAAACATTAAATCAAAATTAATAAAAACATTTTTTATAGGTACTTAATCAAATGTGCAACTGTGCAAACATGTAAAACAAATTATATAATCACACTGTGGAAGCTTTTTGTACCAAAACTGGTTTAACAGAAATATATTCATTTAACCCAGGTGGTGCATTAGACCTTAACCTGAGTTGCCATACCAGTTCTTTGTTAAGTAACATATTTTTATAATCACCACCCCCTATGTAATTTCTGATAACATCAATTATACCAAATTTATATCCACTAAAGGTGCTGCAGTAAATAGAATGTTTATATAACACACTAGAATCTTTCTTATTTTTTACATCGTAACAGTGTTCGTAAATTTTATCACTGAATGCCCTTTCAGTTTTACCCACATAGTATGCGCCAACACCTTCTTTTTCTTTTAGGACAGGTTTTAGTCTTAAAAAACTTTTGAGGTAAACATGCCTCGGAATAAATATGATGGTAAGGGCACAGTTCCTTGTGGTGGTTGTAAACAGTGTTCCAATATTTTGAAAGAAGGTAGTATTAAATTAGAAAATGACCTGGGTAGTGTTGTTAGATTCTGCAGAGGTAACTGCAGTACAAAGATGTTAGTATATTTGGCTGTATGTAATGAATGCCCCGCAAACTATGTGGGTAAAACTGAAAGGGCATTCAAGGACAGAATTTACGAACACTGTTACGATGTAAAAAACAAGAAAGATTCGTATTCAACGGATTCCGCTTTTGTTTAATTAAAGTAGATCTGTGTGTGTGTGTGTGTGTGTGTGTGTGTGTGTGTGTGTGTGTGTGTGTGTGTGTGTGTGTGTGTGTGTGTCTCGTTGTAACTCTCAGACCTTATGCAGTTTAATAGTCCATTCTGCTCCACAGGCATGTCTACTAAATACCTCTGATACTTTAAACATGTGGCTTATGCAACATACTACAGCATATGCCCTTGTCTTTCCAGCAACTTCACCCCCTTCATGTCCACAGTAGCAGTGTTGTACATTTAATTATTTGAAGTCATTATTCTGAATTTTATAGTGTTAGAGATTATTTTCTGTCCAAAAAACAACAAATATGTGCTTTTTTGAATTAGTGAAGTTAAGGTTGGAATTATTATGAGAAGTGGAACCCACCACAATATCCAGTGCCATTGTGTAACTGTAGTCTTGACAGTGAATTTCACAGTGTTGTGCTTCTTGATTACTTGTATTTTTTTGTATTGTATTTTGCATTTTCTTACTTTCATTGAATTCATTTTCAAGCAGTCCTACTGTACAATGTGCCAATTTTTATGTCTGAATTTAGAGCACAGTCTGTTAGGCCTTGCACCCTTGTATTACTGTGTCCTCACCCCCAGTAACAGCTATGATTTGAAAATGATATGTAATTATTATTGCTGTGCACCATTTGATTCTTTTTATGTGCCTCCCTCAAAAAGTACCATCTTTGTTTTGTCAAATGCAGAGTATACATAGTCACTGCATGTTAACTTTTGTTGCAGAACTGGATTCCCCTGGGGCTCTGCATGAACTATTATAGGCATTGACTGTGCCACTGAAATGTACAGTCTACGGAATTACATTGGGGTACAATAGCAGCATACTGCCATCCTGATGCCTACCATACTCTGTCTGATCTACAGTACAAAGGGCATCTGTGAACCTAGAAATTCATTTCTGATTGCACTAAGTTCACAGATTGTTTTCGTCTTGTAAACACTTTATGGAATGGAAATAAGTAGTATTATGTTTCACTGAGTGAGACAAGTATGCTAAATAATTTAGCTCTAGTCTCATAACCTGTATGACCACAGTATCAATAGTGCTGAATGCTTTACTAGACAGAGAGCAATATTACAGAACATTGCACATTTATGATTTTAATTCTTACATATATTACTGAGCAGATTTTTTATTCAGGCAATTGTGTGTGTGTTTATTAGTAATGTTTGGTTACTACCTAACCCCTCCTCCTCAATTTCCGTATTGGTACCCAATTGCTGACACCCATGTGACTCCCCTGTGTCACACAAGCAACCTCATTGGAAACTATTGGTGTTTGAGTTGTCACACCATTACTAATAGTGAAACTTAGATTGGATGGGAAAATTAAAGAAATAATATTTTTCTTTATCATATTTATTTCAGTATACTCCTCAACACTGCTTTTATTTAAAACAAATTTGCATGTCTGTCAGAGGAATCATCCCTACCAAATCAATACTTAACTTCCCTGTCTGTTTCACCCTTTCTACCTAGCAAATTACACCAATCACCAGCTTTCACTGTAGCACACAGGCATCATTCAGACAAGACTGCTAAGGTCGATGTCTGGGATTTAGCTCACTAGTAATCTGAGTTACAACCTGAAAACCTGGATTGCTACCCTTGATTTCCTTTTAACCTTTGCCATTATGCTACTAGCTTAGAGGCTAAACATGTCTAACGTTTTCTTCTACACCACTTATGCAATGCCTGAATGAGAATCTCTGATTAGAATGGATTAAATCTTGGGCATTCATTATTTGGAAAAATCTCTTATATCATTCCACTTCACAAAGGAGGAACCAGTACTGACTTATCTAATTACAGGTCAATTGCAATTTTATCTCCTATATCCAAAATTCTAGAAAAATTTATCCATTCCCAGCTCATAAACTACCTATTATACAATAGCCGTCTCACTAATTCCCAATATGGCTTTTGACCCAATCAAAGTACTATTACAGCTCCTCTAAGTTTCACTAATATCATTAACCAACTCAGAAACAATGGTCAATTAGTTTCCTCAATATTCCTGGACATGTTAAAAGCATTTGACACCGTTTCCCATCAAAAATGACTAAATAAGCTTCTATCCCTTAAACTAAGCAATTCTGTCCTTACATGGTTCTACAACTACTTAACAGACCAAAAACAAGTTGTAAAAAGCCAAAGTGAACTTTTCTCACTGTTACCTGTTACATTAGAAGTACCACAAGGTTCTGTTCTTGGTCCACTGATGTTTAGCATCTTTACCAACAAACCCACAATCATACAATATGCAGATGACTCCACACTCATCTGTGCAGCCCCTTAACTCTCTAAACTACAAGAAAAGACCCAGCTTTTTATCACAGTGGTAGAGTCATAGCTCTTTAACTCTGTTAATTCTAAATCCACAAAAAACTAAACTCATGATTTTCTCTAGCAACAAAACCCAAGACCTACAATCCCCCTCCCAAGTATATACTTCTGATAATACTAAGACAGAACCTGTACCACACACTAAACTACTGAGCATCAAAACAGACAAAAACCATGAAATCGGACAAGCATCTATCTGTTAACCATAAAAAAGTTCACATTAAAGTAGGTTTTCTGTACGGAATTAAACCATACATTACTGACACCACAAGACAATCTATTGCCAGAACTCATCTACCCTCTACCCTACTCTATGCCTCTGCCACTTTCTCCAACCTGAAAACAACTGATCTGCCAAAACTAGAAGGCTGCTATAATAAGATCGCCAAATTTGCCACTAATTCCCCTTATATATCCCATCACTGTAGGGCCTTACTCCAACTAAACTGGCCTGAGTTATCCAGCCTCCTAACATACACTCAACTAACAATGGCCCATGCCATAGTATACCAACCTAAAAAATGTCCAGCACTCTGTAACCTGCTTCAATCACAAATGAAAGACAACTGAGATCTTCTGAAAAATTTCTATTACAAATCACAAAAGCTAACAACTATTAGGGAGATTCTCTCTACTCTAATAAAAATTTTCAGAACTTGGAACCTGACCCTGCAGAACATTGTAACCATCTCAAACCCCTCACAATTCAAAATACTCCTCAAAATATAACTCCTGGCTATGCACCTGCCTAACTCCTGGTTAAGTAAAGTTCCACTCTACAAGACCTTACCCCTATATATACCCACTAATAAATTTACTTAAAGGAATTCTTCTAAATATTACTTTTGTAAATAATGTACCAGCAATATGTATTTTCATATATCTCCACCCTCCCAACTATTATTTCTTTGTATATGTTTGTATCAGTTTGCTTTGTACTTGTTTTATCATTTGTAACCTCTGGGGCTTTTCCCCCTGGGCCTCCACTGAAAAAGGGCAACTGCACAGATGGTGTATCCTGGTAAACAAGCATTTAAATAATAAATAAATATTTTTTCAACAGAAAGCTGCACCCTCTTAAACCCATATATAACTGCATCTCAAAAATCTATCATCCTACACACAAGGCTCCATTTTTCATTCATTCCTTATTTATCCCCTGTTAATAGCCTCCTCGTCTTATCTGTCTCTGCTATTGGCCTAGTGTGCCTCTAATTCTGATGGAGCACCTCCCTGTAATGACAAGCTGATAACTGTGACCATACTTTCTAGAATCATTTTTGCTCTATCAACTTTCTGGCTTAATGGATGGTATCATTCTTAAATCAATCCCCAAAAGGCATAATCAAAATATTAAGATCATCACAGCAACGATATGTGTTCTCTTGAATTATTAACATTTTCTAAGTGAACATTTGTCATTTATTCATTTAACAAATTCTGTTGCCTTTCTTTATATCATAGCAATTACTAACTGATCCTGCCACAGTCTGCTGAGACCTATTGCCTATTCATTTCTTCCAACTTGGTCCTGGACACTCTTCCCAAATAAATTACCTAAATCCTCCTGCTAATCAAAAACAGAGAAGAATGCCCCCCCATTCAGGCCACTCAAACTCAGAAGCATTTCTTTAATAGAAAAAAAGTATTTTGGATTTATGGTGCTATATTTATAATGTCTCTTTGGCCTTCAAGTTCTACTGCAGGACCCAAACAAATTCTCCTAACCAAAGTAAACACTCCCTGTGCCACCAGTGAAAAATGTGTTGTCCTTTCCACATCTGTGCTGTCCTGAACTTGGTGATATATAACTATACATGTATATGAAAAAAAGTCACAGGGATCACTTTCACCTTATTGAAGGGGAGCCCGCCTTTCTCCATGAGGTGTGCTACAAAATCACATCAGTCTTTCAAATCTCAGAACTATATTCCATTTGTGTTAGGGTGCCACTCAGTCAGTTATAACAATTCTGGGAGACAGTGAACCTCTACAACTATCAACAGTGGCAAATGTATAGCCAATTAAGAGGTTTGCAGTAGTCAGTCTTTTTCTTTGTAACACTACTACTTGTGGAAACTTGCCTTAGCTGCTTCATTCATTTATTTCTACTCCCACCTTAAATGTTTAACGCTATACATTACCTTGTTCATGAGCAACGATAGAGAGCATTTCATTCTCTGTTCACTTGGTAAAATGCACATCTTAACTGAATGGTTGTTTCATTAATTCATTCTCGGATTATATGCCTAATGTAGTGCAAGGACACTAGAGAGCTGGAGCTTATCCCAGCACACAGTAAGTGTAAGGTTTAGACACTAGTCCTGTATGTGGTACCAACCCATTGCAGGATGTACACATTCACTCTCACATGGTACACACATCTACAGGAAATTTCGGGGAATCATCCATTCACCTATGGCACATCTCTGAATGTCGAAAAAAAATGACTACTTGTTGAAAACCAGCATGGACATAGGAATGATACACATAAAGCCTAACCTACAAATGCCTAGTAGCTATATAGTTTAAGATCGTTTAACCTACAAGGAGCTCATAACAAAATGTCTCACTATTATGTAATGTTTATTCTCTGTATTTAACCTTGTCCCTCTTTATAATACGTGTCTTCAAATTGCAAATTTTTTATGCATCTAATCTAAAATGTTAATATCCTGTAACAACTTATGTCCGCAAATATCATGCATCTAATCTAAAATTGTTTAATTTTCTGTATTGAATTATAACTTTGTAAAATCTGGCATGCAACTTACATTATTGTGGAGCTTTTCTCTTCGGGCCTCCACTGAAAAGGGGCTCTTTCAGGCCCAGTGGACTTCTCTGGTCATCAAACTTAAATAAAACTAATAATAATAAAATAAATAAAAGATAACCAATGAGAACCAGGATAGAAAACCAAGATGATTTTTGCCAGTAATGTTAAGTGCTGCAACATTAAGCCGTTATACACACACACACACACACGCACACACACGCACACACACGCACACACACACACACACACACACACACACACACACACACACACACACACACACACACACACACACACACACTTCCAAGTATAAATCATAGATTTTGTTTGGTTAAGTGTTTTGCTCAAAAGTGAATACTACTCATATGGAATTCTCAGGAATCAAACCTCCATAGTACAGGATGCAGGTTATTTGCAGGTTTCTGCCTTACTCACTAAATTAGAATAACTGCTATTGTAACATAATATATAATTATAGACAACTGCTGTTCTTAGTAGATATGAAGGATAACAATTCAAACATAAGTACCATCCCGTGCTAGTCACAACAAAAAGATATTGAAAAAATTATCAATGAGTCTATATTTTTAACAAACGCACCGATATGCATGCATCCTATGGCAAGTGTATTTGATAATGAATTTATGAATTTAAATAAGGCAATTATAAATAAAGAAATGTTGTCACTGCTAGTATCAATATAACTGGAAGCCATATTCCAAGCAAGACAACTTACTTCCTTGACAAACCTCAACACATTTTATAACCATGTTAATTGTTTTCAGTATTATAATAATTATTAAACTATACCATTAAAGTCATTTGTTTAAATGCTATCTGAAGGTATTTTTGAATGAATTAAATTTTTATGGAATCCTTTAAAGTAACTGCTATGCATGCATATTCCTTCTGTAACATTCAACGATGTTAATTCATAAGGAATTCTGATGTCAGGAACGTGAAGACTCCATCAAAAGCTGCATTGAAAAAGACAGTAGGAGTCCTTCCCATAATATCTGTGGAAGATAGTTTGGCCAGAGTCATGCATTTCCTGAGTCCCCTGACATAACTTCTGGCATGAGGACTACTGTCAAACTCTTGTCACTAGTTATACACATGGATGCAATGCCATGCACTGGTCACCTTGTTAAGCTTATCCAAGGTAAAATACAACTAAATGAAAGTTGGTTACTTCAGTCAAGCATCTTCCAGGTACAAAAGTAAGATGGATCAGGCATAAAAAATCCTACAAGATCAATATGAATAACTTCTTCCTCATCAGAAAAATGGGATTAAATGCTGACAACTTTTTAGTCAGGAGTCATGCTTCTGTTTGCACAGAGTCAAAAGATGATCCATGTAAACTGTAGGAACAACCTGATAATTATATGTCATACTGCGCATTGTAGTATTACAAAACATTGTGTATTTATTGCTTGTAGACAGTCATTTAACTACCAGCATTTGGTCAAACACAATGCATTAGAGTACTTCTGAAAGTTTGATTTTAATATTTACTATCTTATCCCTAACTTTAGCTTCATAGATGTCTAAAAGTCCTTGTACATATGAAAGATTATGACTCCTGTGATGGCACCTATAGAATGGATGGAGTGGATTAGAATGAAATTCTGGTTTTGCACATGTCAATATCTGCCTTCATCCACTTACCAGAACTGACTTTTTCTGCCAATGTAAATGCCATTATTCAAGAATACTGCTTTGCCATGCTAGAACCACAGATGTTTAACCTCCACAATCCCATTACAATAACAGAAAACATTGAAAACTGTACAGTACTGACTTAATTCAAACTTAACTCCACACTCTTTCTTCAGTCATGTTAGTGTGATCTATCACAAGGAACTTTCTTTTCATTGCCTACAGAAATTGTTAAAGTGAGGAAAATATTTTAAATAATCATATCATGTTTTAATGTGGAACTACAGTAAAAAAGTGAAGTGCTTTCCGAAACAGTTTTTATTGCTAGTAGAGTAATGGGGTTCCATTTTATATCTCAGACTTCTTTCACTGTTTTTGAGTATGGGTCTTCTTCTTATACACGTATTATGCCTTTATAAATGTAACCATACTATTTGAATCCGGTAGTGTCTGTAGCTCCCTGCCATCATTTCAGACATTGCACTTAATTAACTTTTCAACAGCATAATAGCAAAAGGCTGACTCTGCTATTCTTGCAGACAGTTTAGTTATTCCATAGGCTCAATATCTTTAGTAGCATGCTTTGCTCTAGTTACAATTTTCGCCGGTATAACAGTGTTACCATTGCTACCATAAAATCAATCTATGTAATACATTTTCCCACAATTACAACTGAGAAGTCCACAGCTGACACTTTCAGTTTTGCCATAGTCTAGGTTGTTTCTTTTTTTAAATAGCTTCATTGCCTAGCCATATTTTAAGTTGTTGTGTCTTTCGGCTTTTCCTGGTTAGGGGTCGCCACAACGGAATTCTGGTCTGTTAATGATTGGCAGTAGATTTTTACGTGCCGAGTTGCCGGCCATGATGCACAATCTTCAATGAAGGTATGCCCATTCACACATGTCTCAACACAGAAGACGCTCTAGCTGAGAATCGAACAAGACAACATCTTACTGTGAGGCGACAAAGCTACCGCAGCACCACCACCACAGTGCCTAATCATAATTTAAGTATGTGTTTTAAATTGCATAACGTGAGATCTTACCATTTTGTTAAGAGAAAATATTATAATATGAAACCTGTAAGCAGATGTTTCAGATATAGCAACAGATCTGGCCATCAATGCCTTTTTAGTTTTTCACAGTCCTTATATTTAGTCCCTTCCATGTCCAGGATGGTTTATAAATGTCCTCCAGTTAACTGAACTAAGAGGATTCTGGCCCTATCACCCAAGTCCCAACCTTCTTGTTGAGCAAAGCAATGAAAGACTGTCAGTTATACCATGAGGTCTTCCTCCCTGGTCTCAGGTTTTAGTAGCAGAACTATCTTTGGCATTGCCATAGATTTGCCAATTGGCACCATCCCCTGTGCTGCAGATGCACTGATTTGTAGCAGGTGTTACATAGTCATCACCTTGATGAAACAGGCTAGTACAGGTACACTCTACACAGAAGCTCAGAGCACACACCATAGGACTGCTTTCCCTTTTAGCAACTTAAATTGGATCAATCAGTTCTGCTAACATTTAGGAAAAATATGGTCAAGAAAATGGACTTTGTGCAGGCAGCAAAACGTATATGTTCAGAGATTTTGGCATGGAAAGATGCACATTGCCAGCACCTTGGTGTAGAGGAATAGTGCCCTGTCTATGACACATTCCAAAGGTTCTTTCCTGCTTCTGGATTCACTGTCCACATTTCTTCAAAGTACTCCATAAAGCCTCATCTTTACTGCAGCTTTTCACCCAGAACGACTGTCCTAGTCACACACACAAACTCCCTCCTCCATGATAAGTTGCCTTCTGTGACCAGCAGGGTCATAGATTTATTTTTATATACCACTTTAATAGAATAGTTGGCTTTATTAACAAAAAAATCTAAAGAACCCTATTTAACTAATACAGCATTTAACTGATTGCCTTAAAGGAAAAATTTTATTATACATCATGTCTTTAAACAAAAACATGTATTAACAATATATACAACAAAACCTCTATTTATTGCAGTATTATTTAAAATATTCTATATCACTTTTATGTTAGTTTGACATGGCATTCATTAGGAAACCCCATGCTATTTTCCAGTGTGTGTGTGTGTGTGTGTGTGTGTGTGTGTGTGTGTGTGTGTGTGTGTGAGTGTGGGTGCGTGTGTGTGTACGTGTGTGTGCACACATGTATGTATGCATGTATTATTGCTGCAGTTTATAATGTTTTGCATCATATTGTATGCCTTGTATACCTTGTAATGTTGTAATATCCTCAATATTTGCAAGATGTATATTGACATTATGCACTATGATGCTTCAGTGTTTCTGGTGCTATTCTTCCTGGGCCTCCAGTAAAAATGAAACCTTCCCTGTATGACATTCGGGGCCAACAAATATTAATTAATAAATAATCAGATAAATAAATTAGTGACTGAAATACAGTCAGTGGCTGCTGGACTGCAGATGTTAATGTCTTTATTTCTTTTTTCTGTCTGAGATGGAACATGCACTTGTTATGAAGGGGAGTGAGGTATGTGAAGATCAATGCAGTTTAATAATGATAAAATATTAAAAAAGGTAGTTCTAGTAGACAGAAAGATTTTTGAAAAAAAGTGCAGCACACTAAAGTTAAAAAAAGTGAAAAAGAGTTTCAAAAATAAAATTCAGCCAGTTATGACACAAAATGACTCTGCAGGTTGGTGGGTTTCCCAGAAAGAGGTCTAAGTTTTGATAAAAGATAATGAAGAAACATAGTCTTCCCATTCTCAACTCCCTAAATTTGCAAGAATGTTCTTAACTTTATTTATGCTTCAGCAAAACTGGTTTTGTGAGCTATTTCTTCACTCCTTCAGGGTGGTTGTCTTTTCTTCATGATTGCACAACTATTAATAAGCAAATATATATTTAAGGAGATGTGGAGTTAAAGGCTATTGTATGGATTTTGCAGGGAACCTTGTCTACCTCCAGAAAAACTTTGAAAGTAATGTCATCCAAAGATTTTGTTCATTTATTTTGTCAGTGAGATTAACTCATCCAGTCTGTTGTCAGGTGTTATGTTTCAGGTACAAATAGCAGCTATATTTCACTGATAGGCAATTAGATTCACTGGGAGCTATGTTGTAAGGTTTGATTAGCTATTGAATATAGCATGCCGGAGAGATATCACAGTTTGCATGCAAAAAACTGGAAAAACAGATACCATCTCACACACCCTGCTAAACAAGTGAAATGCACAATCATAAAGGAAAAGCAGTTGATTTACATGAACAATAATGCTGGCTAAATGTCCATGTAAATGTGAGATAATCATGTAGGAACAATATAGCTGATCTGTTGCAAAAAATGGGTAAAAATGTCAGCAGATTTATACTGTATTTTGATAGGTTTGATGTACAAATAATATGTTTCTTAATGTAAGAGAAGTGACAAGGCTGTGATCCTCATCACACCACTGGATAAGAAGGGTTCCATAGAGTCTTCTGTAGAACTAACATTTTTGCAATATTGTATGATAGCAGACCACAAACTCAGAGATAACACTTTGTCATAGTCATAGCCTGCAAGGACCCATGCAGTTTATGGGATATGCTTCTTATAGTAATGCATGGCAAATGGCTGCAGTTTTTTGGCTGGAACATTGACACGACAGTGATTGAATCTGATTTCTCAGCATATAAAGGAAATATTTCATAAAGTATTGACGGAAAACTCACTGTCAACTTGGCAAGGAAGGGCTCCATAGTATATGGGATATGTAGCTTTAAACCTGCTAATGCCTAGCTAAAGAGATATGTATGCCTTGTGGCACATCTTCCTTCTAAAAGGCAGTCTGAATAAATACCCAATAAAAGCTAAAAGCTCATCCACTGGGTTTAGATTGTCTGTAGAGCATTCTGACAAATATCTAGATATTTCAGGGTATCAGATAGAATAGATATATTTGAAGGACTGAAGAAATTTATATGCAAACATAAAAAAAAAATATATATATATATATATATATATATATATATATATATATATATATATATATATATATTTCTAATATTCTTGTTGAATTATGGAAGCAAAATCGACAGTTAGAAAAACAGGCCAACTCATTTAGTTGAAAGACAGCTTATCAAACAACTGGAAGCTTTGGACCCCTTCACTGTGAAGAGAATAACCTATTGGGCTGAAAAGACACAGTGTGCCACATAACTGCAGGGAAAACGTCTTTACAGATAATTCATTCTTATACTTTTCTTGAAGAGGAAAATGGTCAGGTATCAGCTACCGTAGAGAAGTTCAGAAACTGAAGTGAGCACAAAAAATCCTACTACGGATACAAATTTTTTCTTCACAATGACACAAAGTGTTGAGAATTATGATACAGAGCTGAAGAACTGAACTAAATTGTTGAGTTGCACTGTTCATCAATAACAGACAGAATAGTATGTACCACAAAAAGTTTTTTCTACTGCCGCTTCTACTGGCTGTACTCACCCCTGACATGTTTTCCCTCCAACAAAATTTCTACTCATGCTCATACCTTGTACATCTACTTAAACTTCAATACAACTTTCTGTATCTGCATATCAGCTTATAAATTTACATATTACTCACTTATTCCTCACCTCCTCCCTGATTTCTACACAATGCTCCTACACCACCTCCATATTTTCCTTCCTATAAATGAAAAATTGTAAATTACATTTTAAACCTCACTGTGTGTTCAGTTTGTCATGTATTTATGAGTAACCGATTGCAGATTTTCTCTGGTATAGATGCCTTGCAGTTATTGCATGCACATATTCTAACTTTAAGCTTTACATTTTTCTCTCATGTATAAAATTGTTTATTTTGTAAGTGGAGCTTTTCTCCCCAGACTCATTGAAAAGGGCTACTACAGCCACTTTTGTCCCCAGACTTACATTGAAAAGGGGCTACCACAGCCTAGTCAGACTACTTCTGTAAACAAATGTAATAAATAAAATAAAAAAGTGATTAAACACGGGACAGGTTTTTAATGTCACTGAGTCCTGAGCAGCAGGAGGCTAATAGATCTTCTTGCTTCCTAAAGTCTTTGATGGCAGGAGACCATTTGCTGCCTCAGAAATATATATATTTTTTTCAAAATCATACCTCTTATGATTTTTAATCTCTCTAAAGTGATGCAAGTTACAAAAAATAGAAATCAGCAAAATTCTGTCTGAGGCAAAGGATAACACAGTAGCTTTCCTTCCTAAATTCTCTTTGGTGACTCTGCTTTTATATTACAGTGTTATGATAGAAAATGGTATTGTTTCACAAAAATACTAGTGTTATTCCATCTGTAAGTGTGTATGATACATCCAATTTCTCAGCATTGAAACTATTCATTTCTTGAAGAACTTTCCACTGAAGTATGACAAGATTCGTTCACTCACTGCTGTTTTGAGATATTGTACAAAATATACAAATTATACATATATTTTCATAATATTTCAAGCCAGTTATACATATTAGCTGGCAATAATCAAGGGCAAAATCATATGCCTTAATATCATGTATCAGACAGAGACACTTGTCTGTAGGTGACAACATTTTTTATGATATTAATTCCTAGGACATTTCTCCCTGGGCCTCCTCTGAAAATTGGCTTCGTTCCAAGTCGGACTTTCCCATTTAACAAATGTTAAATAAATAAAAAAAAAATAAATAAAATAAAATCATTGCTAATGTTCACAGCTACCTTACCACACAAGTATAACTCTGGTAGTTTTCATCTTCCCCACCATGTTCTACCATAACTTTTTTACTGACTCTTTCTGCATGCATATCCCCCCTCAAAAGAATGACATCACATTCCATCTTTGCATTATAAACATAATTATTCAAAATATTTGATATTTTCCAGAACGTTTTGCAAGACAACCTTCAATAACTCAATCCCTGTACATTACATTGTGATATCCTCCCTATGCACATGTACAAAATCATATTAGTTTTCAGATGACACCTTGCATCTTAACACACAATCTAGAATTTGTGAAATATCAGCCTTATTCCAGTGTTGTTAACATTAACAACTTATATATCAGACAGTTATACCTGTGGTTGTGTATATCTACACAACTTCTTTTTAAAAAAAAATATTTGATTTTACATATCAATAACCAATCAAACTATCTACAAATACAACTAAAATGAACTATATACATGCCCATAACAAAATAACAAAATATACAAATACAAACAGTGAATACTTCTCTAATAAATTAAACAGTTTCTGACAGGCAATTAACTGATATGTTCTATTACTAGTTTTCATCTTTATGGTAGAAATTGTGTTATTACAGACTGATTTAACTAAATTAATAAAATCGCTGTTAAATGAGATAGTAGATTTAATTTTCCAATTTTTCATAATGACTTTCCTTGCTATAGATAATATTGACCATAAAAGAGGTATTTGGTATGTTGGTATGACTTCTGAGATTGGTACATTTAATAATATAAGAAAATCTGTAATAATGCAGTTATCAATCCACAGCATATTACAAAAAACATCTAAAATCTGTCCAAAACGATGTTACCGATTTATAATTAATAATTTATATGTCACCATTCAGCATTTAGTGTTGATTCACACCTCAAACATTTTATATTATCTTTTTATAAATGATGCCAACTTTATGTGCGTTAAGAAGTTCTATATAAAATTTCCATGTGTAAATTCTCCAGTATGGAGAAAATGCCGACCTTCCTGCTGATTTCAAAGTTTTTATTATTGGTTGTAAATTCCTCTTTGTTTTAGTTGAGTAATTCCAGAAGGATATGTCTAGAAAGCTAAAATCACTTCTAATCATTTTATATACATTTGATATGAATGAGGTGCTCATAATGTAACCAGTACTAATAACAGAGAAGAATTCTTAGATTTTAGGCACAGTTTTTTTTATGTGTGTCTAATATAATTTTATTCTGAAAGAATTCTTTACAAGTTTGAATATCAAGCCAAAATACTTCTGCAAACTGTATCTAGTTATCAAGTAATCTTCTAAGTGAATTTTATTACCAGACATAAACTGACGCCAATACAACAAATTACTTTTCCTTAACGGTAACATTATATTTGCATCAAAGGAAGTCAAACATTCACTAGTAAAAACTATTGGGAATACTGTTATTAATAAGTTTTTAGTTACATGATTCAAGTACATGTCTTTTGAACATCAATAACTGATTTATGAGAGGAAAGAATGTGAATTTCTGCTTATCATTTAGTGTATAGGCTTTTAGGGTCCACATAAAGACATTTCTTTCTATTTTAATAAGAGGGTCAAATAATAATTTGTTATTTAATAATATGTTCTTGTTAACTGATTTCCAGCAGGAAGAATATGATGGGTTAAGCCATAAGAGTACTGCATTAATAACAATTGAATTTAGAAACCAAATGTCCACGGGAGGCTAATGACACACCAGCAAGACGGCAAAGAACAACAAATCCAAACAATTGAATTTAAGTAAAGATCAATATTAAGAAAACTGATACCTCCCTCCTCCCAACTAGTTGTATGCCAGTATAAAGATATTCTGGGTTTTTTGGGTACCATAAGAATTTGAATAAAATATAATTTATTATTTTATGGTTCCTTTAAGTGGGGAAAGAATTCATGATTGACTGATGAATAGAATTTTTGGTAGTATAATCATTTTAACTAGAGATAATCTGTCTTCAAGAGTGAAAAATAATATGTTCCAGTTTTCTGTTTGATTTATTATTGGATTAATTATATACTAATAGTTAACTGATATTGATTTTTATGAGTAGATTCAATGTTAACTCCTAATTATTTAATATGTGTATTATCTCAGTTAAAGATAATCATCTGTGCTGCCTCATTCATCCCAACTCTTTTAAAGCTTACTCAAGATGCCTTCTCCACCACAGAACAGTGGATGAAAGACAACCATCTAGCACTCAATGATGCTAAAACTAAACTAATGATATTTACTCCCTCTAAAACTAATAACTTTAATAGAAATTTATTCTCCATCACCAGACAGAATAACATACCTTTTGAGCTGGTATCTGAAACCAAACTACTAGGAGTCCAAATTGACGACAAGCTTAAATTCAACTCCCATCTACTACTAAACATAAAAAAATCCCACCAAAAACATGGAATGCTCTACCGACACAATTGGTTCCTCACCTCAACTACTAAGCTTACTCTCACTACTACATTTCTCCTTCCCTCCCTTCTCTATGGTACCCCTCTTCTAATAAACCTACAATCATCTCTCAAAACCAAACTGTCCTCTTGCTACAATAAAATAGCCAGATTTGCTACCAGCAACAAATCATCACTCCATCACTGTGAACCTCTCCACAAACTCAACTGGCTAGAACTTCCCAACTACCTCTCCTATACTCAGCTCACCTATGCTCATAAAGTCATATTCCAGCCATACCTCTGTCCCTCCCTCTCCACTACCTTTAAAATGCACCACACACAAAGACTCTAAGATCAAACAATCAAAACCTTATTGAAGTTTACAGACCCCTCTACCCCCCCCAGGACAAAACCTCCTGTCCTTCTCACTAGCACACCTATGGAACTCCCTTCCCCCCTCCATTTGTACAATTGCTAGCCTCCCATACTTTAAAAAATCACTTCACTCTCATCTAACATCCACATGGAAATGCTCCTGTTCCCATCCCTCATAACCCACTCTCAACTCTTTTTTCTCTTTTCCTTCTCACAAATCCCAGATAGCAAATTCATGCTTGCTTGTAGTATACAACTCCTTACTTGTACCTAGCAATTTCTTAGCCTACTGCATCTAACTACCTATCCTTAATCCCACTAGGAGAAAAAAAAACAAAACATTCTATTTTTAATACTTTTGCATTTATTACTTTGGATTGAAATATGTTTGATCTGTCTTATAACCAGAAATTGTACAATGTTAATCTCTGTAATCTTCATGTAATCTATGTGTGGAACTTAATCTTTGTATAATCTGTATGTGGAGCTTTTCTCCCCAGGACTCCATTGGAAATGGGTTCTTTAGGCCCAATGGACTATCCTGGTTAAACAACTGCAAATAAATAAATAAAGTTATTACAACAAGAGTTTAACTTTGCAGATACTTGTTTATTTACCAGGAGTGTTTTAGTTTTTATTATGATTGAATTTTAGCCCCAATATTTTCTCAAATAAACCCATAGCATTAACTAAGTATTCCAATGATATCTCTATATCACCATAAACAATAAATCATCTGCAAAAAGTTGAATTTTGGGAGAGAGTTTGTCATTTAAATTATAACCTTTTATGTTTTTATTATTTCTTATATAATTAGCAAATGGTTCTATGGAGAATGCCAAAATAAGGCAGACAAGGGGCATCCTTATTTTGTACCTTTTAACACTTTAAATGGGCTAAAAATTAAATAATTAATCTTTACAAAATAAACAGATTTTTTGTAAAGCTTTTTGATTAATACTATAAAGTCTGAGGAAAAATTATATTCATGCAATACTTAGGACCAATTTAGGGAGTCAAAAGCTTTATCCGTATGAAGACTTATTAAAGATAAGTCGTTCTTTTTATTAGTTATATCTATTAGGAAAATAGCCTTATTAATGTTTTTTGCACTTTCTTATTAATTATGAATCCTTTTTGGTCTTCATGAATTAGCTCAGTGATTATGGTATTTAGTCATTTTGCTAATATACACATAAAATCTTATAATCTATATTCAAGAGCAAAATAAGTTTGTAAGATGAACATAAAGTAGGTTCTTTATCAGGTTTAAAGATAGGAGAAACAAGAGAATATTTCCATGAAGGTGGTATACTCGGTGTAGTTTTAACTTCCTGAAATGTATTAAGAAGAATTTTTAGTATATTTTCAGGCAAAAATTTATATTACTCAGGGATTATTCTGTCTAGTCCTGACACTTTGTTAGCCTTTAGGTTTTTGATATGATCTTTTAGTTCTTTAGAGGAGAAGGATTTGCCTATTTTACTAATTTGCTCTTTTGATATTTTTTTGAATGTTTTCAAGAAAGCCCTTTTAAGAAAGCCCTCAATAAGCATGGTGCTACTTATACTCTACTTTGAACTGTTAGTCCTATCATAATGCTTATTAAAACAATGCAATACGTTTTTTAAATCTGAGTCTTTAATTGCTTTGTTCTTATCTTTATATATAATTTCTTTGATGTGATTTATTTTTCAGTCTGTTATTTTGTGGAAGTTTTTAAAGCATAATGAATATAAATATAGTTTGATTTTGTTCTAGATTGATAGAAATTCTATGTTGAAGGATATCTTGGTATTCTATATTTATTTTTTAAATATTAATAAGTGCTGCTTTGTCACCAGGTATAAGGTTTATTTTAAGTTGTTAATTTCATCTTGTATGCATGTTAATTTATTGTCCTATTCTTTTCTCCTAGATAAATACCAGTTTTTAACTTTACAATAAAGAAAAAGAAATTATGTACTTACTATAAAGTTCCATCTGAGTTGTTGCTTTTCATTTGTCTTCAACCTATGGGACTCAGATCCAAGATCAGATCTGACTCAGCAGTATACACTAGCATAAGAGCCAAAATCCAAGCTCCTCCCCTACTAACAATGCCCTACTCTCCCTCTTCCCCTCAGATTGAGTTTGCTGCAGGACAGCACCACCCAACCTGCAGCAGAATATCTTAATCCCTGACCATTAAAGGGGTACACTCACACCAGTCTCAAAACCTGGACCAAGAAGAAGTCTGCAACCGCATTTGTCCAGTGCACAACACAGCCCAAAGGCAGGGGGAAGGAGGGAGGGATGGTTGAAGATAAATGAAAAGCACCAACTCAGATGGAATGTTATGGTATGTACATAACTTCTTTAACTGGAGTTATTTATTTTCATTTGATCTTCAACCTATGGGACAGAGCCCCTAGTTACAATAACCTTGGGAGGCCTCATGGAAGGATATTCTGGAGCACAGCAGCACTGAAAGAAGCCCTGCTCCTGGACAGAATGTCCAATTTCTAATGGGAAATAAAAGTATGCATAGAGGACCAAGTATTAGCAGAACAAACATCATCAATAGGCACCCTGGACTAAAAGGCTACAGAAGTAGTCACTGACCTAATGGAATGCACCTGGACAGGGCCAGGTAAAGGCAAACCTTTAGCATGATAAGCTGTAGAGATGCAACTAGAAATCCAATAAGCAAGGCAGAACTTAAAAATAGGCTCTCCCAAATGGGGTTTTGAAAAGGATACAAAAAATTGATAAGACTGTCAAAAAATTTGGTTCTATCCAAATAAAAGCACAACTGTTTGTGGACATCAAGCAAATGCAATTTGTATCCTCCTTTGTTCTGATAATTTAAAAACGAAGACTGGCAAATCATTCACCTGGTTAATTTTAGCTTCAGACACTACCTTTTGTAAGAAAGAGGGATTGGTTTAAAGAGTCACTCTGTCCTTAAGGAAGACATGATAAGGAGGTTTAATTGACAATGCCTGCAATTCAGATACCTGTTTGCCAGAAGTGATAGCCACCAAGAAGGCTGTCTTCCAAGATCAAAACTGTAAATCCACAGTTGCAGCTGGTTCAAAAGGAGGAGAAACCAAGGCCTGTAAAATCAAAGTAAGATCCCAAGGAGGCATGGGGTCCTTGACTGGTGGCATCAGGAAGAAGGTACCCTTCAAAAAGATCTTGTAGAGTTTAGAAGAAGCCAGGGAATCTGCATTCTCACCCACATGGAAATTAGAGATGGTTGCCAATTGAACTTTAATTGTAGAAGAACTAGCTCCATTGTGGAAAGTATGGGCTAGAAAATCCAAAATGGCAGGAACAGAAGCTATAAAATGGTCCAACTTATGCTTTGATGCCCAGAAAAAAAATGTTTCTATTTACTGGAGTAAACTTTTCTAGTAGAGGCCTTATGAGCTGCAATCAAAATCTTCTTAACTGGTGAAGAGAGTCCTGGAGTTCTCATCATCAAAGGAACTGGATCAGACAAAAGGTGAGGTTCAGGCTGACTAAGTCTAGGTGTGGAACCCCTGATGGGTGTGAGAGGAGATCCAGAACCAGATTCTGAATCCAGGGCGGACACACTAGATTAGACCAAAGAGTGGGGAACCAAACTGGCAAGGCCAGAATGTAGCAATGAGGATGATTTTGCTCTTCAGCTGCTGTGCTTTCTGAAGAAACTTGGGGATCAGAGGAAAAGGAGTTAAGCATAAAGTAGACTAGAGGGCCAAACATGGACCAGAGCATCTCTGGGTGACTCCTCCAGAGGGGGTTCAGTTTGAAAATCTCACTGCACTTAGCGTTGGAAGGAAAGACAAGAAGATTGCAGTAAGGATGACCCCATTTCGAAAGATCATGTCCACCACTGGAAAATTCAGAGACCAGTTGCAAGGCATCAGAGTGATTCTGCTGATCCTCTCCTCTAGAATGTTGGACTTCCCTGGAATGTGCGTTGTCACCAGAAAATGGTTGGAAGAGATTGCCCACTTTCACAATCTCATGGTCTTACCCCCATGCTGGTTCCTAGTATAGGTCCGTTGTGAAGTAGAGAAGCGGATCCGAACAGCAGACAAGGTCTTTCCATCTTTCTTGCTCAGGTAACAGTATCATGAACAGAAGGTCCAAACATGGTGGACACGTCAAAAGGGGCATTTATTTATTTATTCATTTCCTGTTTGATGACCAGGGTGGTCCACTGGGCTCAAGGAGCCTGTTTTCAGTGGAGGCCCGGGGTGAAAAGCTCCATATTACACAGTAAAAATAATCAAAGTGTAATATTATATAGTAAAACTTAAGCAAAGTATAATAGCAAAATAGAAGAGCATACATTACATACTTACATACTTACAGATTAAAGAAAAAGTTGTACAGAGGTTAAGTTGTACAGAGGTTGTAAATCATCTGTGAATGGTTATAAAAACTAACATTTGTAAGATGGCAGTAAATAACATTATTCACCAGAAAAGGGATGAATAAAGGTGGAAAGTACATTATTTACAATGTATACATTCATGATATAGATGTAAAAAAATGGAGTGCATACAATACATTTTAGGTTAGGGATGCGTTGATGTTCTTTGTTAAATAGTATCAAAATGTATATGTTGGCAGTAGTGAGAATAGTATCAAAATGTATATGTTGGCAGTAGTGAGAATCATTCCTGGATGGGGGAGAGAGCAGACAGATAGTATACTATTTACAATATATACATTCAAGATACAGAAGTTAGATTATGTTATATTCAGAGTGAGGCAGCTGTATAGGAAATCAGTATCAGGTAGTAGAGTTATTAGCAGGTTAGGTAGGTGGGTAGGCTAGGTAGGTAGGTAGGTAGGTAGGTGAAAGATGCCTTGAAGGGTTCTGAAAAAGCACAAAGTCAGAGCCAGACATGTTGCCTAATGGCAACAACCACCCCGGATGCCCTCGAGGTAGCCTCAGTTGCATGAGAAAGTATCCTCACGGATGTGTTCAGTATGACTGTCAAGGTGGCCATTCAGGAGGAGAAAACCTTTTTCTCCTCCTCCGACATGGACCCCAAGGCAGACACAGAAAGTTCCTCAACCAGGTCTCTCTGCAGTCTGGTGATGTGTACCAAATAGTTCAGTGCACGCAGAGCAAAGGTGGCTGAAGTGTAAACTCACTTCCAAAAGTGGTCCATCACCCTTGACTACCTGTCTGGAGGATGGACTGAGGAGCTCTCCTAGTCCAGTTCCTTCTTGGTGGTTGGTGCAACCACCATGGCATCAACAGGGGAACCCTTAGACCAATGGGGCCTTTCCAAGGGGGCACTGACTACCTTGTCCAGGCACTTGGGAATGTCTGAACTGTGTCTGGTTTCTTCCATGCCCTGTGGGAGATGAGATCTACCAACCTACAGACTCATCAGGGCTGGGTTTAAGGGAAGACCAACCACCTCTCTGAAGCAGGATCTCCATGATGTCTCTGAATGAGACATCATCAGGAGGTGATCTAGAGGACCCCTCCCCCTCATCCAAGTCCATATCTTCCATTAGAAATTCTGGGGGGGAATCTAAGTGCCTCCTCTTGTATGTATGCTTCCAAGGTGCATCCTTGGGGGATACTCTGGAGAGGACTCAAAAGCTTCAAAGAGTTCCTGAAAAGGAACATCCCAGGGATATCTGGCAACAGGCTGTCCTTGAGGAGGCAGGATGGATGACTCTTACACAGAAACAGAAGGAGCAAGGGTGGGTTCTGAGGAGGGCAGTGTTAAGGCTCTCGATGGTCCCAACAGGATCCTCTCTACCACCTTGAAGACCGAAGGTTTAGCGGACCCCAGAAGACATCACAGCCAGAGCTGAAGTCATGGGTGTCAGAGCTTCCTGGACTGTCACACCCCACACCAAAGGGGGAGTTGGAGCTGGGATTCCCAGTGCTGAAGCCCTGAGTGGAAGAGGCACCTCCAAAAACCTTGCAGCTGATGACAACCCCTAAGAGCTGACACCAAAGCTACAGCTCTGAGAGTCGTTAAGGTCAAATGACATTGCAGCCAAACCACTTGAGGTAACTGTCAGCATTGAGGTACAAGTGACCATCGGCACCATCAGCACTGACACCTCAACACTGGGAAACCTTGGGACAAGAACTCTGAAGCTGAAGGTTGGATTGGAGAAGGAGTGGTCGGTATAAATCCAGGCTGTGTGCTCATAGCTCCAGAGGGGGACAGAGCAGGCAAAACCCCAAGTTCTATCTGAGCCCAGAGAAGCTTCATCATCATCCTGTCCAGCTTGGCTTCAGACAGGCTCTGAGTGGACCAGACAGGGGATGCCCCTGACCCTGGCTTGAAATGGTGCTGAGGAGAGGCAGAGCCAAGAAACTTGGCTTGGGCACTCCATGGCTCCGGGGACCAAATGGGTGAATGGAGTCAAGGAGAATCCTGCACCACCATGGGCTGAGACAGTGGGTGGCTCAACGGAGGAAGCCCAGTCAGGAGACTGCTTCCTATGTCATTCCCACTCTTTGTGTCTGTCCGGTCCCCTTCCCCAGGCTTCCTGGTGGGGGTTTGATCCTCAGAAGCAGAGGAGAGACCTAGAGAAGCCTCAGAGGTAGAGGGCAAAAGGCCCTTCAAAATCAACTTATTCCTCCATTTGATAAGAGCGCATTGATTAAAATCCATGCAAATCAAACAGGAGGAATCCAGGTTGGCCACCCCCAAGCACACCATGTACAGAGTGTGGACATCAGATGGAGGGATCTTATGCTGACACTCCATACACTTTTTAAACCCAGCTGGCTTAGGATGGTCAGCCATAGGGTAAAAGTAGACACACAATTACACAACAGAGAGAGAGAGAGAGAGAGAAAAGGAAAGAGAAAGAAGACAGAACGTTTTTTTTTTTAAGAACCCAAAAAGCACATCAATGAGAACTAGAAAAAGGAATGGTAGGAAGAGGATAGAAGAAATAAGCAAAAAAAACTACTTTGAATAGACCAAACTCTCAGAAAACCCCCTGGAGAAGCTCAGAAACATGGTCCTTGAATGAGCAGCAAATGAGAGCTGATAGGAAAAGGGAGAGTGGGGCATTGTGGGTAGAGGAGGATCTTGGATTTCAGCTCCGATGCTAGTGTATACAGCACAGTTGGATCTGATGTTGGATCTGAGTCTCATAGGTTGAAGATCAAATGGAAACAACTTCAGATCAACTTTTAATGTATCCTGTAAAATCATATCAGAGACTTCATCATTATTATTCAAGTCTAAGAATTTGTTAATTTCCTTTAAAACCCATTCTCATATGCTGGGATTCTTATATAAAAGGTTTAGACTGTCAGGGCTAAAAGTTATTTTAAAAGTAGTGGTGTTATGATCAGATAAGGAGCATGAAATAATTAATACTTCATCTATATTTTAAAGTAAAGACCTAGTTACCAGAACTTTATCTATATTTGTCTGACTTCCATAGATCTATAGAAGTAGTGGGTAAATTTTAAATAAGATGGTAATTTTATTTTAAATATGACTTTCAAGCTCCTTATAGTTATATAATTGTTTAAATGTTTCACTATTGATGAAATTGTAAACGATTTAGTGTTTGTGGTATCATTATGAGGTAAAATACAGTTAAAATCCCCAGCTAACAATATCTCACCCCTGAAATGTAGACTCATGATACCTAAATACCTCTTTAATGATTTTGTACCAATACCAGGTATCCAATATGCATTTATAAGGGTATAAGCCCTTTTCCCCAGTTTTATTACTACCCTCCCGGTAATACCATCATTATCTGAATAGGAATCTATGCTCTTAGTTATTCCTAAAGTTTTTTTCCATAAAATAAGGACACCTCTTCTTTTATACTTAAACTGTGAGCTAACCAAGACTGAATAGTCTTTTAACAATATTCTATTTATGTCTTCTAACAATAATTGGGTTTCTTGAAAAAATATAATATCAGCCTTAAGCAAGGATAAATATTTATTTATGCTACTTCTCTTTACAGGTTATTTAACCCATTTACATTTAATGCGAGACATTTGTATGCTGCCATTATTCAAAATGAGTTTCAGTAATGACATTTTATAATGTTTTTCTGTACTAATTTTAAAGAACGTCATAATGACATTTGTTATGGACAAGAGAGTACAAACAAATCAAAAACCTTCAGCATGGTATGTTATTCCAGACTTATGTTCCCTTACAAGTCACTAATTTGCCAACCCATGACATCTACTGGCTATTTCCTGTAACTGCTAACTGAATAAAAACTGATGAAATTTGGTTGATAAATTAAACATAAATGAAAAAGAAAATATTTATTTATAAATCATAGGTTCATAGGTTCATAGGTTTATACTAGGCTATCTGCCCTAAGGCATTTATAAGCCTAGCCCAAATTGTTGTGGCTTATGCCACCCCTTATATGAAAAAAATACTGTGCCCATTAGTTTGTTGTGCCTCTGTCCAGCAGTGACACAGAGATGATTCCCGGGGTAAACCTACGATCTCCCATCCACAGGTCAAGATTTCTCTTGAATAGACCCAGCGAGGTGCTCTGCCTCACATGGACCGGGATTTTATTCCACAGCATAGGGAGTCTCTGAGTGATAAATCTATCCCTCCAGCACATCCTATTTATGTCCGTGCTAAGGTTTAAGTCGCTTGCTCTGGTGGTTTTGGTGGATTTGGATTTTTTGAGGTGGAGCATGTCCATTAATTCCGGGTTGGACATGGCCTTGTATGTCAGGCACATGTCACCTCTGAGCAGACGGTATGCGACTGAATAGAGCTGGAGTTTCTTCAATCTGGCAGCATATGACAGATTTTGGAGTCCCTTTATCCTTTTGGTGAGGAACTTTTGGGGTCTCTCCAATTGCTGCAGATGTCGGGTGAGATACATCCCGAATGGGGCATTGTACTCGATCATTGGTCTGATAAGTGAAGAGTACAGCGGAACAATGACCTCACTAGATCTGGATGTGAATCCCTTCATGATCAGGTGGGCAATGTAGAAGGTCTTTCTAACCACTTTAGCAATGTGAGTGTCAAAAGAAAGGCCACTGTCAACCTGGGTCCCCAGGTCCCTGATAACCTCTTCTGTGCTTAGTGGATTGCCACCTATATGGTAGCTTGGGGTTACCTTGTTTTTCCCGAAGGGTATGACTATACATTTTTTGGCGTGTAACTTCAGGCCATGGCTCTGGCACCAGCTATCTGTTTCCATGAGTCCCTTCTGAAGGATATCCGTGTCCGATGCACTTTCCACTATGGCGCCCAGTTTGTAGTCGTCTGCAAATTTTGTCAGCCAAAGTCCTCCCATGTTGGCCTGTACTTCTGAGAAGTAGATGCTGAACAATAGGGGGCCAAGGACTGAGCCCTGTGGGACACCACTTGTGACCGGCTTGGAGTCAGACATAGCGCCAGCAACTCTAACCCTGTGGGTTCTGTCCTTAAGCCAGTTTGCAACCCATCTTGTGACATATGGGTTTACATTTAAGCTGGTAAGTTTTTCTACAATACCCGAGTGGGGTATTGTGTCGAAAGCCTTTGCAAGGTCAAGGTAGGCTGTATGGACTGCCTTTCCCTCATCAATGGCCTTGGTGACTGTTTCGAAGAAGTCGACCAAGTTCAAAAGGCATGATTGGCATAAAATATTATCATGTCAAAATATAAGCTATAATAACTAAGCAACTACAATATTAATCTATTTTTGTTTTGAATTCTAGTATAAATACTAAATAACACATAAAATAACAGAGATTAAATGGGATACATGTTCAGCAGTAAAATGTGTTCAAGTGTAACACTCAAAACTTTCCCTCATTACTGTTGAAAGTAAACATAAATATCAAGCAATTCAAAAAGATAAATACAAGTATTAAGTCATTACTTTAAAATAAAATGCTTACTTTCATTTCAATTTCATATAAAAAGTAAATTATTGTTCAAATAATGCATCCAAAAGACCATTTTTTTAATTCTGATTGGTCTCATGTCTTAGACATGAAGATTACAGGTCAAAGGTTGCAGTTTACTTCCTGGTTTCAATTGTGAATGGTTGTTCTTCATGAAGATGGACACTCTCAGAACACTTAGAAGCATGAGCTGACTTCAAAAACCTCAGAAAAGCTTCAAAAGTAGTTCAACAGGAATTTAAACTGTAAAAAGATGCTTTTGAACTAAGAAAGCTCACAGATGCAATATACAAGCTGCAAGTGAAAAAAAAAGCATTCCCCCCTTTGAAGTTTAAAAACAATTTTAAAACATGTTTTATATTGCATTGTATTTTAAAGTACTAACATTTAACAATGAAAACAATAGGGTCCAGGAGAATTTACAACATGAGATAGATGTTTTGGACAGTTGTATTAAAAAAGATTTGTTATTTAAGGTCAAACAAGAAAGGGATAAATATTATGACATTAGGCATGATATAGATTCTAAATGTATGTTATTAGAGCAGAGGAAGATCAATAAATTGAAAAGAGATATTAATGAATACCAGCAAAATAGTAGTTACTCAAAACCACCCTTTAAGAAATGGGAATACAATGGTAGAGTTGATTTTAAACAGGATACTGGTTCTAATAGACATATTCCATACAGTGATGAAGAGTATGGGGTAGATTATTATACAGAGTTTCCACCCTTAACAAGGGATGATTATTATGCAAATGGGAATAAACAGAGGTACCAACATTTTCAGAGGAGGGGGGGGGAGAGGGAGGTATTAGTACAATTACACCCAACCCCCAGCATTGCTAATCATGTTAACAATGATTTTGATAATGAAGTGTTACAGATTGGTACCACCCATACATATAGAAATTTCTCTAGTTACAATTTTAGTGGTATTTCTATTACAAAAGTGCATTTTGAATTGCTTAGTAAAGGATTCAAATTTATTCCCTACACTAAAGGGGGTTTAGTTCAAACTATTATTGATATGAAATTATTTTTAAGGAAAGTAAATCTGAAAACTATACTACCACCCATGGAAAATTATGACTTTGATCTTCAGCACCCAACTCTGACTCACCAGAGTACCTTCAACCCCCCTTTCCATTCACAGATTAGGAATCTTGATATGGTGCTTGAAAAATAAATTAGAAAGGCGTTTGACCAAAAATTGGTGGAAAATAATCTTTCAAAACAAGAATTTGAGATTCTGAATGAACTGAAGCGGAATACTGGTATTAGAATTATGAAACCAGATAAGGGAGGGGGTAGTTATTATGGAAAACATCATTTATGAAGGAAAAATGAACTGCATTCTTAGAGATTAAACTAAATATAAATGTGTATCACTCAATGAAGTTAATTTAGCTTACAATAAAATCGATATTTTACTGAATGATATGATTGTTGAAGGTACAATTGATAACAAGTTGTATAAATTTTTATATGTACCTAAACCAAAAATTCCCATAATTTTCGGGATACCGAAAATTCATAAAAATGTGTATGATCCCTCTTTAAGACTGACTGTTTCGGCAGATGGATCAAAAACGCTTCCTATGGCGAAATATGTAGATTTAAAGACGAAGCATATATGTAATGAAAATATTCATATATTGAAAGATTCATGGGATTTATTGAGATGTATTACACCAGATCTCATGTCAGGAAATCTTATTTTCGTTACGATTGATGCAATAGATCTTTTTACCTGCATACCTCACGAGGAAGGATTAAGCATGTTTGAAGATATGATATTTGCTGACAAAAAGCTTACACATTCTGAGAAGGTAGCTATTGTTGAACTAGCTGACATGGTACTCAAATATAATTTCATACTTTTCAGTGGAGAATACTATCAACAAATACAGGGAGTATCAATGGGTGCAGCATGTGCACCCATATATGCCAACATAGTGTTAGCTAGATGGGAAACCACATATGTACTGGATTCAGAATTTAATCAATATTGGTCATTATATCATCGTTACCTGGACGATATAGTTATTTTTTGGACAGGGGGTTATGACAAACTCTTTGAATTTTTTGATTACATCCACAGTACGACAAGTTTTTTGAAATTTACGTACACCACCTCTATAGATAGATTACAATATTTAGATATTGAAATTTATAAAAATAAGAACAATAATGATTTTGAAATGAAAGTATATAGGAAAAGCACATTTTGCAATTCCTTTCTTCATTACACGAGTGCACACCCCTCACACTGCAAAAAGAATATAGTGAAAGGGCAGTTTGTGAGGGGATGTCGCATGACAAGTAAAGATGAAGATTTTCAAACAGAATGCAACACACTAGAAGAGATGTTTTGTGCAAGGGGATATCCAACAGAGTTTGTAAAAAATATCAGAGAGGAGGTAGAGAAAAGCAGAACATTAAAATTTAAACCTATAAAGGGAAGTTTGGTGGATAACATATGTAGTACCAAACACTAAACACGAACTAGGTCCCAAATAATCAACAAGAAAGTAATTGCAGAAGCACCAAAGCCCAATAAACTTCTTCTTTAAAAGTCTTGAAATGGAATAAAATACCTCTCCGTTGAAAGTAAACGATCCTTTATTGTGAACCAACAATTAAAAATGCACGACAAGTTAATCAATTCTTAGTAGTAAAATCCAAAGAATCCAAAGAAAAGCAAAAAGTAAATCAAGCGCTTTCACCCGTTCCTATGACGGGCTTTTTCAAGATGAACTACCTAAAGTTCTTTGTGTGCTTAAATACAGTGTTAGTAAGACAATTAATCAATTAAAACAGTTGTAACAATCCAATTAAGTCATTTGATGAACAGAACTTCATTTCTGTTTAAAGAAGAATCACATTTAAAGATGTTTAATTCCAATACATTTTCATCAGGAAGTTGTTTAAAGTACTTTCATCATATTGATTTCTGTTCACTGTTATTTATACGTGTGAATTGTTGATATCATGTGTAAAAATATGCAAAAACTGACATCTATTCTTTTAGTTACTATAAAGGCTCTGCTGCGCTTGTTTGTGCTTTTATAAAAGGTTTTATTGTGTAAGCAACTCCGCTGCCATGCTATCCACAGCGGACATAGTTGAGCCGAAAAAACTAATAAATACTAAGTTTTGTGCAGATCAAGGAACAATTAGTCTTTCTTTTGCAATCTTTTTGTGTTATTTCCCATTATTTCAAATACTCTATTAGTAGACTGAGTACAACCATTTCTACGGTTATAATGTATATTGCCATGCACACGCGATCGCAAAACCACTAAATATTTGTTCGTGCCTGCTGAAACCATAAGAGGAATAGAAAATGTTTATAAATATTGGTATATTAAGCTAATAATTATTAATCCTTAAAATTTTCACCACTAAATTTTAATAAAAATGAATTGAAGCCTTAAATTGAAAATTCTTATGAAATTGGACAATTTATTGTTCATCCTACTGGGAAGAAGGTTATTAAATTCTAGTGTTTATAATTAATGCTTCGGTACTATGGTGTTATTTTGGCAGTAAGCAACCTTTAAACTAAGAAATCAATTAAAACTTGTACAATAGATTCTAAAAATGTCAATTGAATATAGTAAAATATATTAATAAATACGTGAATAAATATTATTATTATATTAGATACATTATAATTAATAAATATTAAATATCTGTTAATTACCTAATAAATATGTCAAAAATAAGCTTGTACTAAGAATCACCATTGACATTAAAGATGTTAACTATAGATGTTATCTACCAAATAAATATGTTGTCAATTAATTATTGTTTTGTTTAAAATTGATTAGAAATAAGTCAGTGGTTCTTAAAAAATAATAAATAAAATAAAATATAATATAATAAATACATTCAAATTAATTGTGAGAGTATAATCGTAGTTACTAAAAACTTATTAATGCAAAAATCTTTGTCTTTAAATGTATCTGGCATATTGGTTAAAAAACTTTAGCCCCCCTAATGAACATACACTGTTATGTTAGAATTGGGTAGAACTTCATCTGTGAAATCAATATATAAGTTGAATACAAAAGTACTCTTAAAACCTTTTATTTTAATTAAAAGATTTTTAGAATAATAAATTATACATAGTTATTCCCTATCAAAGCTCAATAAATAATTATTTAAAATGTTATAGATTTTTTATTATAATTTTGCCCTTCTTAATTTAAGGAGGCTTGAAATACTAATAGCTTCATTAAGTCCTGGGGGTTTTGATGCATTTAGTCTAAGTTGCCAATTCAATTCTTTAAATTCAATAGTAGCTTCCCAATCTCCCCCTCTAGGATTAAGGGGAACCTGTTCAATAACTAAAAATTTTAATGTCATTTTGGGGCAGTTGGTGAGATGTTTGACAAAAGCATTCGTTTCTTTCTTTTTCCGAATCTCATACATATGCTCGTAAATTCTTTTACGTAATGCTCTTTCAGATTTGCCTACGTAAAAACTCTCACATTCCTGACAAATTCCTAAATAAATAATGCCTTTTGACCCACAGTTACAATAACATGTTGGTTTTAAAGTAAATTTTCTTGATTTAATATAGTAGGCATTAGTTTCAACAATATAAGAACATTGTTTGCAACCATTGCATTTGTATGTACCAATCCTACCACCTTTATTACCAAGTTGTGTTGGTGGTTGATTTTCAAACATATTTTTCAAGTTGGCATTTCTTGCATTTACAAACATCGGTCTTTCTGGCACCCATTTTTTTGTATCATCATTTGTAGTCAGGATGGGCCAGTATTTGTTAACCATTTTCTTTAATTGATCAGTTTCATTATTGAAAGTACAACTAAAAATAGTTTGAAAAGCAGGGGAATTCATTTTAGCTTCAAGCATGGGGTTCGCTAAGTCTGGTGGTTCTAACACTGTGCCCAGCAGTGGGCTATATATGCCTGTTCTTCCTTCTAAAACTTCTTGATACATTTTCTCTATTAGTGTCAACAGGTAACCTCTCTCAGAGAAGAGTTTTGTTAGCGTATGAGCTTCAGCAGAGAATTTTTCATCAGTGTTACACATTCTTGAGGCCCTGATAAATTGGCCTTTGACAATACCCTTCTTCTGTGAAAAAGGGTGGGCACTACTAAAATGGAGATATGTGTTAGAGAAGGTTGGTTTTCTGTATATAGAAGACTCAAATGTTTGTAATTCTATGTTTTTTACTAACAAAACATCTAAATAATTCATATGTTTATCACTGACATTGGATGTAAATTTCAGAAAACTTGTAGTCTCATTTATGTATAGTAAAAACGTTTCTAAACTTGCTCTACTACCTTCCCATAGAATACTTATATCATCCAGGTATCTCCTGTAATGTAAAATGTTGTTCTCCCATTGTGTTGTGAAAATGAATTCATTTTCCCAGTGACAGAGAACTAAATTTGCATATGCTGAGGCACATGGTGAACCCATGGCAACTCCTTTGTTTTGTTTGAAGAATTCCCCATTAAAATAAATAAAATTATTCTTTAAAATAATACCCATAAAATCAGTTAATAAATTTATAATATTATTGTTAAAATTCGAGAATTTGATTAAAATTTCATTGAACCATTGTGTACCAATATCATGTGGAATGCTAGGAAAGAGGTCAGTTACATCAATTGTCACTAGGAAGTCAACTTTAGTATAATAACACTCCTTAATACCTTTTAGGAATTCCCAAGAATCTTTACAAATGTGTCGTATTGATGCAATAGTATTTTTGAGTGTTGCATCAACAAATTTACCAAGGGGTTCCATAATGCTGCCTGAACCTGCTACAATAGGTCTAAACTTTAATGGTTCTAACCCCTTGTGCACCTTGGGTATCCCAAAAATTACTGGTGTAAGGGGTTTGTTAACTATTAAATAGTTGTATAGTTTCCCATTAATAACTCCCTGTAGTAGCATGTCATACAATGTGTGTTTGATCCTAGCATATGCAATGTTCAACTCATTTAATGAAAGGGTGCTATACTGTTCTGTGTCCTGAAGCATATTATAAATAACTTGGTCATATTCAGTCTTGTACATTAAAACAACCCCTCCCCCTTTGTCCGGTTTCATTACCCTTATCTGCTCATCCCTTAATTGTTTGATAAGTATGAAGCAGTCTTGATGTAAGTTTTGTTTAAAAACATTTTTTCTGGGTAAACTCCTAATCTCGGTTTCCATCAGGTCTTCAAAAATTTTTACAACAGGATGCAGGGGTGGGTTAAAAGTACTTGATCTACTGACTAAGTCTTTTGGAAAGTTCTTCCCTTTAAAGAAAATGTCCAAATTTAGCTGTCTTGTAAACAGTTTAAATTCTAAAATGGTTTTGGTTGTGTCAATGCTTTTAGTTGGAACAAAATGAAAACCCTTTGTGAATAGATCAAAATGTGTGTCCTTAACTTGGTTTTCTGTAAAATTAAAAATAGTAAAATTGTTCTTGGTCTCAATCACATATGAAGAAGAGTGTGTTTGAGGTAAAATATTCTCATTTAGTGACAATATATTTATCTGCGCTGTTTCCCCCACGCTTGCTGGTTCTGGAACTGTACTCTGTTCCCTTGCCTGCGTTGGGGAAATTGAAAACCCTGGTTGTCGTCATTTTTTGGAGTGCTATTACTCATAATGTTATTAGTATTCTGCTTCTGAGCTAGTCTTTCACTACGTCTTAAAGTCTCAGTCAAAGGTGTATTATCATTAACATTTTGAAAAGATGGGGGCACTCCATTTTTATTCATATATCTAGTGGACCAGTTCTGTTTATTGGAATAACATAATGTTATCCCATTCTTATAGTCATTTAAATCTCTTTCTAACTTTTTAACTTTTCTTTCTATAATTCTAACACAGTACTGGTCAACTTCATAAAAAACATTATTGTAGTCTTTCTTAATCCTAAAAAAAGAAGCATCAGTGTTAATAGAGTCATTAAGTGTGTTCAACTCTTCCAATAACATGTCAGCTTTCTTTTCATAGTCTTTGACCATAAGATGTAACATTTCCAATCCAGTACAGTCAAAAAGTTCTGAAATCTCTTTATGCAGTTCTGAACCAACAGTTGCATTGTTCGGGAATTTGCTAATCCGAAGACCTCTAGGCACCCTCTTTACTTTGATACATTCTTGCAGATAGTCTATCTCAAGTTTTGTTGCCTTAAAGGAATATAGTTTGTCACTAAACAATGAAAAGTCAGTATCTATTTTGTTATTATTATTAGTTGTAGCATTATTGTGCACAGTACCTGCTGAAAAAGCAAATTGCTTACTGGACCAAGCGTCAAAATTGAAAGTTCTCTGTGTGTTGTCCGTTGCAGGAAAAGCCGTTTGGTGTTGGGAAAAAGGTTCTTTTCTGTGCGAAGTACTAGGCTGTTGCTCCGAAACATCAGAAGAAGATGATTCACGTATGTTAGTTCTTTTCGCGCCAAATTCTTGCTCCTGGTTTGCAGCAATTCTGCTGCCGGAGTTTGTGTTACTGTCTCTCACAGAGTTCGTGAGTTGAGTAAGCAGCTGAATTACTTGTCCGAATTCAGACCTAGTAACTGGAGAGTCATCTGCTACTTCACTAAGAATCAACGGTGTCCCCTGGAAGTCGGAAACTTCAGTGCTTTCTGCCATAGCAAAACACCAAACACTAAACACGAACTAGGTCCCAAATAATCAACAAGAAAGTAATTGCAGAAGCACCAAAGCCCAATAAACTTCTTCTTTAAAAGTCTTGAAATGGAATAAAATACCTCTCCGTTGAAAGTAAACGATCCTTTATTGTGAACCAACAATTAAAAATGCACGATGAGTTAATCAATTCTTAGTAGTAAAATCCAAAGAATCCAAAGAAAAGCAAAAAGTAAATCAAGCGCTTTCACCCGTTCCTATGACGGGCTTTTTCAAGATGAACTACCTAAAGTTCTTTGTGTGCTTAAATACAGTGTTAGTAAGACAATTAATCAATTAAAACAGTTGTAACAATCCAATTAAGTCATTTGCTGAACAGAACTTCATTTCTGTTTAAAGAAGAATCACATTTAAAGATGTTTAATTCCAATACATTTTCATCAGGAAGTTGTTTAAAGTACTTTCATCATATTGATTTCTGTTCACTGTTATTTATACGTGTGAATTGTTGATATCATGTGTAAAAATATGCAAAACTGACATCTATTCTTTAGTTACTATAAAGGCTCTGCTAAGCTTGTTTGTGCTTTTATAAAAGGTTTTATTGTGTAACTCCGCTGCCATGCTATCCACAGCGGACATAGTTGAGCGAAAAACTAATAAATACTAAGTTTGTGCAGATCAAGGAACAATTAGTCTTTCTTTTGCAATCTTTTTGTTATTTCCCATTATTTCAAATACTCTATTAGTAGACTGAGTACAACCATTTCTACGGTTATAATGTATATTGCCATGCACACGATCGCAAAACCACTAAATATTTGTTCGTGCCTGCTGAAACCATAAGAGGAATAGAAAATGTTTATAAATATTGGTATATTAAGCTAATAATTATTAATCCTTAAAATTTTCACCACTAAATTTTAATAAAAATGAATTGAAGCCTTAAATTGAAAATTCTTATGAAATTGGACAATTTATTGTTCATCCTACTGGGAAGAAGGTTATTAAATTCTAGTGTTTATAATTAATGCTTCGGTACTATGGTGTTATTTTGGCAGTAAGCAACCTTTAAACTAAGAAATCAATTAAAACTTGTACAATAGATTCTAAAAATGTCAATTGAATATAGTAAAATATATTAATAAATACGTGAATAAATATTATTATTATATTAGATACATTATAATTAATAAATATTAAATATCTGTTAATTACCTAATAAATATGTCAAAAATAAGCTTGTACTAAGAATCACCATTGACATTAAAGATGTTAACTATAGATGTTATCTACCAAATAAATATGTTGTCAATTAATTATTGTTTTGTTTAAAATTGATTAGAAATAAGTTCAATTGACATTTTTAGAATCTATTGTACAAGTTTTAATTGATTTCTTAGTTTAAAGGTTGCTTACTGCCAAAATAACACCATAGTACCGAAGCATTAATTAGAAACACTAGAATTTAATAACCTTCTTCCCAGTAGGATGAACAATAAATTGTCCAATTTCATAAGAATTTTCAATTTAAGGCTTCAATTCATTTTTATTAAAATTTAGTGGTGAAAATTTTAAGGATTAATAATTATTAGCTTAATATACCAATATTTATAAACATTTTCTATTCCTCTTATGGTTTCAGCAGGCACGAACAAATATTTAGTGGTTTTGATCAAGTGCATGGCAATATACATTATAACCGTAGAAATGGTTGTACTCAGTCTACTAATAGAGTATTTGAAATAATGGGAAATAACACAAAAAGATTGCAAAAGAAAGACTAATTGTTCCTTGATCTGCACAAAACTTAGTATTTATTAGTTTTTTCGGCTCAACTATGTCCGCTGTGGATAGCATGGCAGCAGAGTTGCTTACACAATAAAACCTTTTATAAAAGCACAAACAAGCGCAGCAGAGCCTTTATAGTAACTAGAAGAATAGATGTCAGTTTTTGCATATTTTTACACATGATATCAACAATTCACACGTATAAATAACAGTGAACAGAAATCAATATGATGAAAGTACTTTAAACAACTTCCTGATGAAAATGTATTGGAATTAAACATCTTTAAATGTGATTCTTCTTTAAACAGAAATGAAGTTCTGTTCAGCAAATGACTTAATTGGATTGTTACAACTGTTTTAATTGATTAATTGTCTTACTAACACTGTATTTAAGCACACAAAGAACTTTAGGTAGTTCATCTTGAAAAAGCCCGTCATAGGAACGGGTGAAAGCGCTTGATTTACTTTTTGCTTTTCTTTGGATTCTTTGGATTTTACTACTAAGAATTGATTAACTTGTCGTGCATTTTTAATTGTTGGTTCACAATAAAGGATCGTTTACTTTCAACGGAGAGGTATTTTATTCCATTTCAAGACTTTTAAAGAAGAAGTTTATTGGGCTTTGGTGCTTCTGCAATTACTTTCTTGTTGATTATATGTAGTACCAAAAATACTAAAAATAATAAAATATATAGTACTAATACACACTACAAGTCTGCTTTAATTTTACAGTACAATACCTTCAATTCTAAGGTGAAAAGATTATTCCAGAATGAATGGGATAAATTTTAATCTTTTTCAGATATCGAAAACATTAATAATTTTACCCCTAAAATAGTGTACAAGAATGCATTGAGTATAAAAAAGATTTTGGAGAACAACAATGCAGGTAATAATGATATGTACAATAATATAACAATATTAGGGGAAAGTAAGAATGGAACGTACAAATGTGGGCATTGTAAGCAATGTGAATATATTATAAATAAAGGAGAAATATACATAAATAGTAGGGATATAACAATAAATAGTAAGGGATATTACAATTGTGAAACAAAGGGGGTGATATACATAGCTTTATGTGAAAAATGCAGTTCATTTTATATAGGCAAAACAGAGAGGGTGCTGAAGAGAAGAATATATGAGCACACATATGAAATATCTAAATCTAAGGAGACCAATGCTTTGTATAAACACACTAGAGTATGTGACAGCTCAGGATTCTTATTTTTTGTATTAGAACAAGTCAAAAGGGAAATGAGGGGTGGTTTATGGGAGGAATGGCTGGAATACAAAGAGCTTTGGTGGCAAATTATGTTGGAAGCCACCAAAACACCAGGATTAAATGAACATATATCATTGTCCCCTGTTTTAAAATTAAGAGCAGCTAAAATATGAATTAAATCATGTCATTATTGTCATTTGAACAATAGATGGCGCTATACACTTTAATATTGTGAACAGAAAAGAAAAATGAGCATATAATGAAGAGAAGGGAATATATATTTATTTTAAATATTTATTTAATTTTATATTTATGAATGAAAATGGATTATAGTGAATATTTATTTCATATTTTGATGATTTTATTAATGTTTTTAACAAGTCAAAATAGATTTTGAACAGGTTATATATTTTACGAAATTTAATGGATGTTTTTAATATTCATGAGCCACACAAGTTTTATTGGTAGAACCAGGATGCAAACTTTAGTACTGGTTAAATTAAATCTGATTGCAATATATAATTGTCAATTAAGCATAATTAATTTATCTGATGAAGTCCTACTTTTGCTGTGGAAGAAAACGCATAGTTACTGAAGAGCGTTCATGTGTTGTGATATATTTGTGGAATTACATTAAAACTTCTAATTTTTGCTGGCGTGTACTCCTTTCCGTCCTGTTGGATATTTTGTGGTTATAACATTTAACAAAGAAAACTACATAATAACACCACCAAATAATAAAAATAACTAATAAAAGAAGGAAGCATAACAATTTACATGTATAAAGAGCACTGCAATTAAAAATCTTCTCTTTTTTCATTTTTTAACATCAAACACAATGCTTTTATCATATATTACTATACTGTTATAGTAATGTGGAGGGGTAAAGAGTGTCTGTGTGAATATTGACAACTATGCTGCAAATTATATTGACTTTTTGTTTATTCAAAAAAGCAATGCTTTACTGTAATATTTTAGATGGTTACTTAGCTTCTCTTTTAAATTATTATATATACTGTTGTGACTGAGAAGCTAAAAGTAATACAAATATTTAACTTAAAGGAGAATAAAAGGTATTACCTTATTTAAATAATCTCAGGACAGTAAATTATTTCATTAATGTTAAAAATATGGAAACTCACAGGGCCGGATTCAAGATGGCTTGCACGGGGTCTAAGAGTAGAGTAAGACTCCATGCAGCCATCATGTCCGACGAGCGATCCAGGAACAGCCTTTAGGGGCGTGTAAGAGAGCTCCTAAAACGGCTCTTACATGGACAGGGCTGGGACATGCAAATCACCTCAATTGCAGGCAAAAGGCATGCAAATGAGGTAGATTTGCGATTCAGAAAACCTGAACCTGTCCGAGTAAGAGCAGTGTTATTTGCAGAAATGTACTCAGTTGACAACTGAGTACCATTCTGCAAATAGCCGTGACAGCTCCAAATAAAGGCTGCATCCAGTGCAGGAAGCATGGCAATGGCCAAATATACAGCCATTGGAAATGTTCCCTGATGCAAAATTAAAATAAAAATATATATTTTTTTGCCGATTTCCGATGTTTAAGCGTAGCGCAGAGCCGTGCAATTGGGCTGCGCTCAAAAACACAGAATACTACAAATTAAAACCCACAAATGTGGATTTTATTTAAAGTGGTAATGTACAATGCAAGGGAATGGCAGGCTGAAGACAAGATGGCCACCAAGTAGAGGTTGCTAAGGGGGGAAGCTCAGTCTAAGACATGTAACCAAGCATTAGTAGGCAATCCTATGTAAATGAGTGTTAGGATAGTGAATCGCTAGTTTACATAGCAAATGAGCACAGTCAGTGGAGTGTAGGAGTAGGATATGGGGAGTAACAGAGTAGAAGATAGGTGACATCATGAGGGAGTATGTATGAAAGAAGTGAAGCTCATTGGAGCAGAGTGGCATGTGTCCGCTGTCATTTAGACATCATGGAAAGAGGTGTGTCAAAAGGTAGGCTAGGGAAAGCCAAGAAATGGAAGGTTTATACTGTGGATAACACCAAAGTTTCTTGCTGAGTGTGCATGCATGTGTGTGCGCGCCTGTAAACCCGAGTAAGACAGAGTGCACACGGGTAAGCGTGAGTGCGAGCGTTTAAGCTGGAGTAAGCATGTATAAGGCTGTTTAAAGGGTTGTAAGCACTTTTGCACTGGTGTGCGTGCGTTTTAACCCGAATAAGCAAGTTTTAGTCCATATAAGCATGTGTGCGTGCATGTTAGCTACTGTGCACGTGTTTGCGCTTGTGTGCGCGGCACTCCCCCCTGAGGAAACAGAAAGGAAAAAGGAAGCACAACAAATAGTAGGAAGCTACCAGGGAGTACTAGCAGAGCTTGCAGGTGAAAACAATCAGAATCAGGCAATTACACAGGCAGTAGACTAGCCCAGCCCAGCCTAGCACTTAAAACTCTGCCAACAACAGTCCATTATGTTTCTCACAACAGACACTGCAGTAAGCTAATAGAAGTGAAAACTGAAAAAGCTTTACTGAGACAAAGAAATGTTAGGGGCTGCCATTGCTGTTATAAGGCAACATATGCAACATGCTGAGGGTGGTGACAATGGAAATGCTGCTGGACAACCCACAGTGAGGAGACGGAGAAGAGTGCACAGGCCCAGGGTAACCTACCAGGGGTTACATGAGCTTGAGAAAGTGGAGCACTATAGAGTGGACAGAGACCTCCTGCAGCAAATTGTTGAGCTGTGCAGGCCACACCTCACACACAGAACCAACAGAGGGGAACCCATCTCAGTGGAAACCAAGGTATGTGTTGGCCTAAGAATATTAGCAACAGGTACCTTCCAGAGACCAACTGGTGATATGATGGGAATATCACAGGCATCAGCATCCAGGGTACTACACCAGTTCCTGGATACCATGTCAGCACATGTCGGTGATCATGTATATTTCCCCAATTCCCATGAGGTATTGGCCAGCAATATGCGTCTCTTCCAGCAAATAGCGGAATACCCTGAGGTAGTGGGTGCAATAGACTGCACGCACATATGCATCAAAGCACCAGCCGGCGAGCAGGGTAGGGTCTACTTCAACCACAAGGGCTTTCCCTCCATCAACTGCCAGGTCATGTAATACTGAATGTGTGTGCAGGCTGCCCTGGAAGCTACCATGATTCCCATATCTGGCATCTGACGCAGCTGTACCAGACATTTGCCAATGGGGACATCCCACATGGCCACCTAGTGGGGGATGCTGGCTATGCACTGGAGCCATGGCTGATGACACCCATCAGAAACGCACACACACCTGAATAGAAACGTCATAATGAGGCACACGCACAAACACGTAATGTAATAGAGCGTGTGTTTGGGCTGCTCAAGTCATGGTTCCAGTGCCTGGACACATCTGGTGGAGCATTGCAATACTCACCAACTACATGTACCCAAATTGTCATGGTATGTGCTATGCTACATAATATGATCCTGCGAAAACAGCTGCAGCAGGACCAGCATAGGCCTGGGCCAAACAGCCCCCCACCATTGCCAAGGCCATCACAGGCAGAGCGTGACTCGGAGGAGGAACAACCTGAGCCTGCCCCAGTAGGCAGAAGGAGGCGTGCCCAGTATGCTTTGGCCTTGGTAAAGAGGCAACGCATAGCACATACACTGGCTCAGTAGGAACTCTGGAAATTATACCCCTCTCCAACTCGCACATAAAGTAAAAGGGATGCCTAAGTTGACACGACCTGCTTCCATATATGTGCAGGGAGTGTAGTATGTGCATCCGACATAGGCAGTCCTGCAGCACCACCTAAGGCATGAATGCCATGTGTTAAGCAATATAAAGCAGTGCTAAATAGCAATTACCACCATGTAGTATATGCAAACAAAATCGCACACACCAACTAGCACAACTGTGGTCAATGTTCAGTAATATTGGGCAACGTCCAGCAATGTTAGTGAATATTGAGCAATGTCGGACAAGCCTGGTCTAAGTAGGGCATAGCTGAACAAAAGCCAACATGCTCATATTTGCTTAACAGGCCCTTAAGCAGTCTGGTCTGCTCAGTATGAAAATACATAGCAGTGATGGGCCTCGAATCCACGACACTGTACACTATAGCCAAAGTACTGAACCACTAAACCATAACAGTATTGCAGTAATCCACCTGTATAATGGAATGTTGATAAGTCTATGCAAAGTATTCCATGGAAACCCTGCAGGCACAGCATAATCCTTGTTGAGTTATGACACAAAGGTGAATCCTGCAGTGAGAACAGAACTTGACTTCCAACACACACAGTATAAATGTCAATATTGGTCATGTTCGCACACATCAGCAAATGTAGTGGACCTCAGATAGCAACATACTGAAGGGTCACACTGGGCATGCTCACACACTTGAATAAATGAGACAAATGTCAGGCAACAAAACATGGAATGTCAGAACTGGGCATGCTCACACACTTAGGCCATGTTTGAGTACAGCAGTGGGCCACGCATATCTGGCAGTTGCATGTGTTAACCCAGGAACCTGTCACTATACAGCAATCCACCCTGTGCACACAGTTATATGACAACAGACACATCTATAATATAGTGGAACCCTGTCATAATCAAATATGTTCTGCAGATACTGAAGTTATTCATGGAAACTGGTAAAGCAAAGATGATAAAGACCTGCAAACAGTATCAGCAATAAACATTGTGCATCTTGAACATTAGCATAGGTTCAGAGGTCAATACTAGGCTATCTGCCCTAGGGCATGTACAAGACTAGCCAGAGTGTGTTTGGCATTCGCAACCCTGTCAGATTACTACACTGTGTGTGTGAATAGTAGGTCACACAAGATAGCCCATGTATGTTTATGCTAGTGTGCCTCTGTCTAGCAGGGACACAGAAGATATCCCAGGGGTAAATATACAATCACCCATACAGTCGTCAAGATGTCTCCAGTAGGTGGTCAGTGGGTGGCTCTGCCTATGTGAAACTGGGATTACATTCTGTAGTGAGTGGAGCCTCTGGGATAAGAATCTGTCCCTCCACAATGTCCTATTAACATCTGTGCTGAGGTATACATCCCTGCAGTGTGTAGTTCCATGGGAGTTGGATATTCTGAGGTGGAGCATGTCCAGTAATTCTGGTTTGAGTATAGCTGTAAACAACAGGCACACATCATATCTGAGTAGGTGGTAAGCAACTGAGTAGAGCTGGAGTTACTGCATCTGAACTATGCAGGGCATCTGTGTGAGTCCCTAGATCTGCTTGGTGAGGACCGTCCATGGCCAGTACAGTTGCTGCAGGTGTCAGGTAAGGTACACCCCAAATGTGGCATTGTAACCAAGCATGGATGTGATGAGTATAGGGGCACAATGACCTCATTCGATCTAGATGTGAAACCATATGGGATAAGGTGGCACACATAGGTGTGTCCAACCACTTTCGCAACGTGAATGTTAAAGGCGACAGTACGAACAAGTGATGTCCCCAAACCCCTAACAACTCCTACCGTATGTAATGGAGTACTACCTATGTGGTAATGTGTGGGCATGTTGTTACTCCCAAAGGGGATGACTATGCAACTAATGGCATTTAGCTGTAGGCCATGGCTCAGGCACCAGTCATCCATCTCTGTGAGACCCTGCTTGAGTATGCATGTGGCAGCTGGAGAGTTGATCATGGCACCCAGTTTGCAGTCAAGTGCAAACATGTTCAGCCATATTCCCCCTGTGATAGCCTGTACGTAAGACAAATATATACTGAGCAAGAGGGATCCCAGGACCAAGCTGTGTGGGATGCCATGTGTAACTGGTGTATAGTCAGACATGGCACCTGCAATTCTGACCATGTGGGTGCTATCCCTGATCAAGGTATCAATCCATTGTGTGAGATATGTGTCCAAATTGAAGCTGGTGAGCCTATGCATAATGGCCCAGTGGGTTATTGTGTTGAATGGTTTTCAAGGTTCAGGTAGGCTGTGTGGATAGCCGTCCCTATGTCGATGGACCTGTTAGCCATTTAAAGAATACCTACAGGTTCAAGAGGCAAGATCTGCCCACAACAATGCTGAAATGAGTAGGACACAGTGTCTGTAGGTTCCCGATGTCTATGTGTAAGAGTCCTATGACAATATGCTCCATAGCTTTGCAGAACAGGCTACATAGGCTTATAGGGCAATATTGTCTGGGGTCCGTTGTGGCACCAACTCTGTGGAGTGGGACCACTGTTGCAGTACGCCATTCCTTGGGTACATATCCTCTGGTAACTCTGATATTGAACAGTGATGTAATGTGAGGGTTGCGTTTGTCATGATGCTCGTGTATAATGCAGGCTGGGACACCATCTGGTCACATTGATACTGTGATGTACGCTGTGGGGAGGGCAGAACTCACCTGTTACTGTGTGATGTCAGGGAGGTTATACTCTGTTGGGATGGATAGTTGCTCCTTAGGGGGGATGGGTGGGAGACATCTGCACTGAACCTGTTTGCCAGGATGTAGGCAATGCCAGTGGGTTCAGGATAGGTTTAGTCAGTATGCAGTAACTCACAGCATATCAGTGAGTGTCCACCCAGGTTCCTGACATAACTGAAGAAGGCTGTGTGATAGTCCTACATGTCAGGTGTAATTGTCTGGTAGAAGCGGCCCTTAGAAAAGTCCATGAGTGATTGTAGCTGTCTGCTAGTACAGATCACAGATGCCTTCCCAGTCTGGGATTGTGCTCTATCATGTAGTAGCATCCTCCTGACGTTGTACAGCTTATTAATGGCTGGGGTCTACCAGACAGGTCCCCTGCCATTGTAGTAGTGGGTCTTGTTGTTATTTGGGATAGCACAATCCATGCAGTCCACTAGGTGTCCATAGAATGTGTATGTAAAGGATGCAGCAGTGTGAGCCTTATATGCCACTGTCTCAGGATCTCTGAAGGATACCACCTTGCTTCGGTGAAGTGAGATGTTGGCTCATGAGAAGTTCATCAAGATTACCCAGGATGGGTGTGTGGAGAGTATATGTATGTCCTGTGAGATACATGTATGTTTTGACCTTACCAATGAGGGGTATATCGCTGGTGTGGAACATAGAGTCCCCATGTTGGTGATGAGCAGGTCCAATATGTATTCCCCCTTGTGGCTATGCTGACTGGTTGTGCCAAAGCATATGAGTCCACAAATTGTAGTGACTGTTGGGTGAGGTTGTCGGGGCTTGAGTAGTATCCCCAGTCAATATGTGTGTATATGAAGTCACACAATATAATGGTGTCTGTGGAGATCTTCATATTCTCCATAGTTCCCACAAAAGCTGAGTGTGGTTCCTGAGTTTGGGAGTGGGTTCTGTAGCAGGCAACAAACTGAAAGGCAGTATAGCACAATGGTAGTTGTATATGTATAGTCTGTGATGCTTTGTGCAGTGCTACTAGCCTGGAGGTGTGTGTATCTATGATGTATATGGATACTCCCCCTGGTTGTGTTGTCTGTTCCAAGCCTTGTTGTCAGACAGCATGGTATGAAACATAACCTGGTAGTGCTGGTGTGCATAAGCGAGCCTGAACCAGATGTCTGTCAGTGCACAGATATTGCTCTCCTCCATACTGAGGAGAGTTCTGAGTGGCCACAATATGAGGTTAACACAACTGTTGTTGAGCAGCATTACCCTTAGTTTCATTTAACCTGTAATGTCTATGGAGGTGGGTTTGTCTTCTGAGCCCTGCTTAAAAAAAGGCACTCTGGTGGTAGCAAGAGCCTTAGCCAGCATACCAAAGTCCAAGGGTGACAGGTGCAAGCTGTCCATAGTGAAGCTACGTGGCATGTTGAGCATATCACCATACGCTGACAGACACTGTATCCCCTATGAATGAAACAAATTTGTTAGCCAGCTGTTAAATGTGATATGTGTGTCCGTATACTGTGACATCATAATTGGTGGGTGTAAGATGCTAGACAAGGTCAGGGTCATACTGGCCTGGGCTACATGATCAGAGTGTATCTCCATGTATCATGTCATGTGGTCCAGGGAGTAACGTCTGAGGTGACACACACCAGCATGGGCAATGATGGTGCCAGTCTTGTACTTGCTTTGGAGTGACCTGACTGCCTGTGTTATGTGGCAGATCCTGGCACCCAACAGACAGCCCAAAGTGACTATTCCCTTGTCAGGGCTGGTGAGTGGTACGTCAGTGTGTCTGAACATAAGTGTCACCTATTACAAGTGTATTAGGTGTGTTGTACAGCCCGAAGGGCAGTGACTGTGTGGCACACTGACATTGTGAACTTTGTGATATGTGGATATTGTAGTGGGGTAGCAGGTGTGTGTGTGTGTCTGCTTTGGAGGTCTCTGCTGCTTAGGTAGAGTACATTTACAGCATCCGAGTATGTCAATGTGTGCTAATGTGGTTTGAGTGCTGTTGCTAGAGGATATGTAAGACTGATATGTGGTGTGTGTGGTTACCTTCACCACCTGATAGACTGTGCCAGTCATGGGTCGAGAGAGTTCAGCTCCCTGTATGTCTATATAGGTGAATCTCACACATATGTCTGAGTTTGTCGGGAGGAGGAGAGGGCTGTCTGTGTACATGAGGCAGATATGACATTGTGTCAATATCACAATATCCACCAGCTGGACTGAAGAGTACACACAAAACCGACCCCTGGACATGCCAGGATATTATCATGACATACTCACAAAGGATCAGTAGGGTGTTAAGAGTGTAAAAGAGTATAACAGGGATTAGTGCTCATGTTTGTTAGTGTTTTGTAAAGAGGAGCTGAGAAGGAGTCCAGACTGAATCATGACACCTCCTTCAGCTATGTCATAAATATCAATGTACACCCATATATGTCCTGAGTCAGGGCCAACTGTACCTGAGTGTCAATGCCGACATCATGACAGACAGGCCCATATGTACATACCCATCCCCCACTGACAATAGTCCACATCATCATACCAGGAGATATCACATGTAGAATGGATGAGCAGCTATCCCCACTGCCAAAAGCATGGCAGCAGGTGGAATACATTGATTCCCAATATGTGTCATGCACAAACTACAGAACAAACAGATCATGCACCTGAACAGCCAGCTGAGCTGCACCCCCTACACAGGATGTGGAACCGTTGAATGTGTCACAGCTACATATGGCACTCCCAAGTGTTGGTGCACAACACACCATGGGAAGTCAAGTCCAGTACGCCTATGAGGTCTGATCTGCAAGGTCATGGAGTCCATCATGGTTGCAGTCATAAACAGAGCTATTGGAAGCTGACACACGCACAACCCTACCAACTGTGGTATGTTCATCTGCGGATAATGGTTCCCAAACATGCTGGGCAACCACCCAGGACATACATCAATGAACACATCTACACATGTGCCACATAGACTTTGAATAGCCCTTTATCAACATCTCAGACACATCTAGTATTCACAAAACCAAGAAGCTGTGCATAAATATGTGATGACATATGACGGAATGTGAATGTGTCCACAGATAGATCAGACAAGGTAAGGATACTGAGGTCATGTTCAAGCTGTTGATACCTGCTGACCCACATGGACCATTCCTGAAATGGCATAAAACAAAGTGTACACACATCACCATGTCCAGTCTGATGATGTCACCATCCTATAAATACAGCAGGAGAAGGGAAACCAGCCAGTAAAGCAAATAGCGCGCCATGTTAATGCATCTCTTTCCAGTATCATAACATAGTTAGGTAGGGGCTTGAATCTTGCAAACTGTGTGTGTGGGTGGGGGGGGGTGTATGTGTGCAGTTTCCTTTGAGAGGTGTTCCCTTTTTGGAGACTGGGAAAACTCAGTAAAGGAGGTACATTCCTCTTTGGAAAGTCTGATGATGTCACCATCCTACAAATACAGCAGGAGAAGGGTAACCAGCCAATAAAGCAAATAGCATGCCGTGTTAATATGTCTCTCCCTAGTATCATAACATAGTTAGGTAGGGGTTTGAATCCTGCAAATGCTGACTGCGTGTGTGTCATTATCAGTCAACGCAATGCTGGTTTTGCTTTTACTATGGTATGACATAGTATGATGACAACAGTAAGTGTATTGCAGACATCAGGTATCTGTGTGGAAAATATATATGTGTACATGTCCCCTCAATCAGTACATAGGTGTGAAGCCTGCATACTACATGAATACATTTGTTTCCATTGACAGGTTGTGCCGCTGCTACTCAGATCATAGGTCACATATGTATGTATGTGACACGGCCATCCACTGTCGTGTTCTGTGGCCAAGGTCATCTGTGGCACACACACCCATGACAGTTACTTAAGAGTAGTGTGAGCGAGAGTATATGTCAGACATGGTCATACACAACAAAGTCTGCCAAGAATGGACAGTCTTTATAGGTGTACAACTGCCTTGTGGATATGCATTCAGGCCTCTAATGTCTGTGATACACCTTGGCACTCCACAATACCTATGGATATGTGGATACCAAGGGACACATGACATAACATGGGTCTGTATGTACACAATGGTAACCGACATACATGTTGAGGGCTACCACCGGTGTGGTACTGACGGGATAGTATGTATAGTACATGAGGATGACTATGCCATAGTCTGCTTACTGCTATACAGCATGTATCACACAACAGGTATCTGTCTGTATGATACCCTTCTGTAGGATATGCGTCCCATCCAGGGAATGCATTGTAGGCCATTCCATGCATTCCCAGATTTGGATGGACACATCCCTAGTGTGTCTGCATGTACCTAAGGGGGCTATATGACACACAGGTGTGGTCACAGTAATGGGTGGCGGTCATCACCACTGGTTAATGTTATAGTGTAGCACCGGAAGGATCCAATTGATACTGGGTTCCCTACTACTGTGTGTCATTTGTCAGGACATCATCCAATGATTGCTTATAGTCATGCTGTTGAGGTTGTGTATACTACCAGACTGCAAATCATTGACTGATATTAATGGTATCACCCACAGCATAGTGTCAACCCATGTCATACACACGTCTACCCATGTTAGTACATAACTGTAGTAGAATGCATACTGGCCATTGAAAGATGCAATGGGATGTTAATAATGTGTACGACAGGGTATGCCACACGTCCCATGTGTCCACTATGCAGGTACATCCAGACAGTGCGCACCCACCATGTTCACAGATGTACACTTGCTAATCTGTACTGCACACATCACACACATACTGTCCACTCGCTAACACATGCTGACAACACATCACACATCAGCCAAGTGGCACATGGGTGGATAATACATACTCAGACCTAACAGTGGTGTAAACAATGCTACATTGACAATCAGAGCTTTGATGCATAATGTCTGCTCAGATATACCTACAAGGATGTAGTTAGACTTCCTTGTTGACAACTTGCTTTTATTGCTACACTGCTATAGTGTCACCCTGTGCATCAGCATCATGTTAGCCTGTCCCTCCATCGATAATGCAGATGACAGGAGATGGCACAGGTATCTTCGTATGCACAGGGCGTTTTGTTGTTTGCCAGAGACTGACATTGACCCATCCAATCGATGTGTGTGTGTTTGTGTGTGTGTGTGTGTGTGTGTGTGTGTGTGTGTGTGTGTGTGTGTGTGTGTGAGGGACAACAGTACAGCATGGGCCAATGCTGATGTAATGTGTGTGTGTATGTGTGAGCCCTAGTTGTTTGCTTAATGTGTGTGTGTCTGCATGCAAACAGCTCCACCATGTGGCTGCCATATACGGTGGTTTGTGGGACAGCCACAGACTGTACCTGCTTGGCTGTACAGATCACTGTCTCCGGCCACGGACACAGTACCTGTGCCTGGCAGGGGTGCTACGGATGGTATCGGGTACCAACCCTGACTGGGTACTGTCATCAGAGGCAGAGGTATGACGATTGGACCCATGTCCCTGCTGGGACTGGCAAGAGCCACGTGCACGTGGTCTACTGGAATGGACAATGGACAGGCCAGCCCCAGCATTGCTGGGGCTGGTACTGCCACTACAGGAGCGGCTGTGAGCTGTGGGCTGTCCGCGACTACTGCCAGCTGTTGCTGTTACTGGCATGTGTCCGCGTTGATGTCGCAACCGTCCCACATGGTCCTGGCTCGAGGAGGTCATGTTGTGGAGGGCATCTATTGTCTCCCCCCAATGTCTATCAATGACCTCGGTGTATGTCCGGATGGCACCGGGAAGGTCATGGATGCTGTCATTGATAGCGGTGTTATGTGCCCTCTGCACCCTAAGTCCCTGCCTGGTGTACCGTTCCATACGTGCCTGAGCCTGCATTACAGCCCAGAACATAGTGGTCATCATAAGACCTGTGAGGGCATGCCTGCCAGGGGCAATACATCCAGTGGTGCTCCCCCGAGAACCCCTGGACCTCCGCCTATGTGGTACCGTTCCGGGTCTATGGCTATGGCTGCTGTGAGGGGATGCACGTGCCATGGGTACCACACTCTCCTGGTCAATGCCAACTGTATGCTGTCCCTCCCCTATGGCCATTGGTGGTGAGGGATGTAATGGCAGCATGAGTGTGCGCATAGATGGGGTTGAACGCTGTGTACTGTCAATTGGTGGACCAACAACAGACCCTGTCAAATCTCCCTGTGCCAAAATACGTATGTCATCACCATTATCCGTGGTAGTGGCTTCAGGTTGCCTGCTGCTTTCGCCAAGTCCTACCTCAGCACCTGTGAGAGAAAGACAGGAAACACACGTTACGGTCTGCACATGCACACATGCACACATGCACACATGCACACATGAACACATGCACACAGGAACACACGCACACTCCTCACTACAGCAGATACACGCACACAACAGAAATCCAAATCATACTCAATACTGGTTGAAGGTGGGTGACAGTATCACAAGGCAAACAGTCACGCACACGTGTCAGCATGCAGAATAAGTGTTGATCAAGTCCATGCAGTATGAGTGTAGACAGCCATAGTTAATGACAGTGTACATGGCTGTGGTGCATGTGTGTACATGTTCAGTGATTGCCTACACCCTGGAACACAATGTGTACAAGGACACGACATTTCTGTGCAAGTATTATAAGCTCTGCAATGCCCTGTGCACCATCACACACACAGGTATACATACCATGGCTGCGTGTGTTATCTGTGTGTCACATGGATTTCCATGTCTGATTGCAGTGCCTGTGTCTGTAGCAGATAATTGTGGACACAGTTGTAGCACATGCATGCTATGTACACACACATGGGATGAGTGGTGCATGTATACGTGATGGGATACCAATCCTGGACATGGCCACTGTAACAGTATGGGGTGTAGTACCATTAGCCATCATCATCATGCATCATGTGGTCACTCAAGGCCACTAAAGTGTGCTAGACCACCGCCTAGCATGCTGCACCTGAACCGCAGTGCCGTGGCTAAGTTCACAATTACACAGCCACATTACACAAGGGTGTGTGAGGTGTCCAGTAGGGAGCATTGCCTAACATGACTGTGTTATGTGTTGAGGAGTGTTGCACAGCCCCATGCTAGGACCCTACCCCTCAGGTATAGTATGTGTGGTGTGTGGATGACATGTGGGATACTGAAGTGTGACCTGGCAGCGGGTGTCCGGTTACACTATGTGTAGCATGTTGAGGTGTACTGCGTATGACAAACGTGTTATGTTGTGTACATATGTGTCAACTATGTCTATCCAATGTGCAGTACAGTGTTGCCACATTTGTGTCTGATGCTCTGTGCATTGCATGTGATTGAGGCAGCTACTGACATTACTGAGATGTTTCACGTCTCACAGCAAACATGCACAGCATGCATTATGTGTAGGTGTGTTATGTGTACATGGCCTACACCTCACCTATGACATGTACAGTTCAATACCAAGTTTAAAGTGTTAACACACTCACCAGCATGTAACATCTGCCCTGCTGTCACACCAGAGGGACCTGCAAGAATATGACACAGTTTGTCAGTGGCCACAACTGTGACATTGCTACTGTGAGTGTGCTAAACTACAGTAGAACAACAAGCATAGGTGTACAGATACTATTCAAATTATCAGTATTGCACACAACAGGCAGCACAACTGCTAAAGACAGTACACATCTCACACATGCATAATCTAACAATACAGGTAACAGTAGTCTACAGCTAGGGCATGTTACCTGCAAGCTCCATGTCACCATGCTGGGTGGCTCCGGCCCCCATGATGACACATGTGTGATGTTGTTGTTGCTGTAGGCAAGGAGCCACCACACTTAGCAGCAGTTCCTCCACTCTGGTGAGGGGGGATGTATGGCCACCCCACCACCTGTGGCAAGCTGTTGTCTGTGGATATCAGACGCACACCGCCGGACATGTCTAATTAAATCACTGCAGTGATGGCGTACCTGCTCATATGTCTGGTTATGCATGCCTATGTCATTTACCCGACGAACAAGTTCTTGCCACAGTGCAGTACGCTCCTGCTGGTGCTGGCTGGCCCTCGAAAACAGCAGGGTATAGTGCTGAACCAGGCTGTGGTGGATTTCCTGTTCCTCTGCAGCTGTGTAGCAGGGGTTCCTGTGATGAGCCATAAGCCTGGAAGACAAGTAAATGATATGTGTGAGCAAGTCATGTGGCACACTTAACATTATACAGTACAGATATCAGTTAACTGCCATATATAGCATCTGTTTGTCTGTCAGAGGATACACACATTCAATACCACATATCATTGCTTAGCCCACAACTGGCTGAAAGTGACTGCCACACTCCATATGACACACCAGTATACACCAGTACTCGGCTCACTGTTTGGGATCCAATGCACAGCCTTGCCAGGGGGTACATATCAAGCTAATGCATGCAGAAATATGTCATCCATTGCAATGAATGTGAAGTACAGTTACAGTATAACCAGTAACCCACCCTAGTCGTTGATGCCATACCCCTACCTAACATATGTGCACAGTTGTTAATATAGCTGACATACTGGCGTAACAGAGTACACATGTTGCTAGGTACACACACAAACCTTGCATCACACGTGATTGCGGACATGGTACAGGCATCATTACACACACATCAGACATTCATACAACACACAAATGTATGCTAACACAGATGAGCATTTGCTATGTACTTTACAGTACTGTGTGCCCCTACTTACACATACCTATGCCTGAGGAATGTAATCTGTGCAGACTACAGGAAACACACAAGACAGTGTTACCAGGGAATGTCAACATACACCATACTGTGCTGATTAGGCCTACAGCTTCAGGTGGTACAACAGTTCAAATGTCGGCTGGATTCACCAGCAGTGCCACTTACTGAGCATACATGTATTGCATCAGCCTATGGAGGGACACCACAGTTGTACACAAGGAACTACGTCACAACATATACCATCCTACTATGTCTGCATCCCAATAACTGACACATCTTTCTCTGGTCTCACACTTAGGACACAAACGACCATGACAGAAACAACCTCACACTTAGCTCTCACACCGTCACAGTCCTTGCACACATTCACTGTCACTCTCATTCCACCTCACGTAGCAGGTATTGCACTGTGTACATGTCTGTGTGCATTGTGTCATAAGTAGGTAATACAATATTGTCCCTGGGGCCTACAGCAGCCTAGCCATATGCTACCCTGGCCTGTGACACACATGTAATTAGATTTCACTTCCTCCTGTCAACCGGATACACAGAGGTGATTCCCAGGGCATGTTACCTATCTCCCAGACAATCATCAGGGGTATGTCTGACATTTGCTACTGAGGAGCCTTGTTTGTTCATGCTGGGTGGTTTACTCCAGAGTATGGCATATTTGCCAATAGGAGCCTATCCCTAAAGCATGTGCTGTTTAGTGAGGTTGTGGGGACTAGGGACCTAGGCCATGTAGCCCGGTGGGATTGTGAGGTGTTGACAAGATGGTTGTCTGACTGCTATGGGTGTGGCATACCTCTGTCTGTTTGGCAGAGGTAACCTCTGGGTTGCCGGTATACAATGCACTGTAGCTGTGGTTATGTGAGTCAGTCTGCATAGGCCATGTGTTTCAGGGCAGTATTACCCTTTGTGAGGTATGTCTGTGGCCTTTCCACTTGCTGTAGTTGTCATGTGAGGTACATACCACATGGGGCATTGTGATGAGTACAGGGGAACACTGGCCTATATTTCCATACATGACACATTGTTTGTGATTACACGTACCACATAGACAGATTACAAGACTAGTGTAGCACTGTGAATATCAAAGGGGAGGCTACTGTCCACCTGTGTCCCATGTTCCCTTCTGACACCTTCAGTGTTAGTCAGGCAACCACCTATCTGGTAGTTAGTGGGTAAAGTGTTTTGGAATTGGGTATGGCACTGCAGTATCAACACTGGTGTTCAATCCATGCCTTGGTCACCAGGCACCTGTTGCAATACGTCTGACCCTGTGTCTCCCTCTCTCACTACATATATATATATATATATATATATATATATATATATATATATATACATATATATTTATATATCACTCTATATATACATATCTATATATATATATCTATATACATATATGTGTATATATATATATATATATATATATATATACATATCTATATATATCCATAGATATCCATATATATCTGTATATATCTATATATCTCTACATATATCTATATATGTATATATCTATATATATCTATATATGTATATATCTAGATATCTATATATGTATATATATATATATATATATATATATATATATATATATATATATATATATACATATATATATATATGTATATATATATATATATGTATATATATATATATATGTATATATACATATATATATATATATATATACATATATATATATATATATATATATATATATATATATATATATACATATATATATATATATATATATATATATATATATATATATATACATATATATATATATATATATATATATATATATATATATATATATATATATATATATATATATATATATATATATATATATATATATATATATATATATATATATATATATATATATATATATGTATATATGTGTATATACACATACACACACACACATATATATATATATATATATATATATATATATATATATATATATATATATATATATATATATATAGATTCATAGGTTCATAGGTTCATACTAGGCTATCTGCCCTAGGGCATTTATAAGCCTAGCCAGAGTGTTTGGCTTTTGCCACCCATTTTAAATTAATTTTGCTATGCCTTTTTTTGAGGTTAGTATACTATGCCTCTGTCTAACAGTGACACAGAAGTGATAGCCGGGGTAAACCTATGATCTCCCATCCACTCATCAAGATTCCTCTTGAAGAGAGTCAATGTGGGACTCTGCCTAACCTGGACTGGGATTTTATTCCAGAGTGAAGGGAGCCTCTGGGTTATGAATCTGTCCCTCCAGCATGTCCTATTTATTTCAGTGCTGAGGTTCAAGTCTCCCGAGTGCGTAGCTCGATGGGATTTGGATTTTCTGAGGTGCAGCATGTCCATTAATTCCGGGTTGAACATGGCTTTATACGTCAGGCACAGATCACCTCTGAGCAGGCGGTATGCCACTGAGTAGAGCTGGAGTTTCTTTAACCGGGCAGCATATGGCATCTGTTTGAGCCCTTTGATCCTCTTGGTGAGGTACTTTTGGGGTCTTTCCAGTTGCTGCAGGTGTCTGGTAAGGTACATCCCAAAAGGGGCATTGTACTCAATTATGGGCCTGATGAGGGATGAGTAATGAGGTACGATGGCCTCCCCTGATCTAGATGTGAATCCCTTCATGATTAGGTGGGCTATATAAAATGCTTTTCTAACCACTTTGGCCACATGGTTATCAAATGAGAGATTGCTATCAACTTGGGTCCCCAGGTCCCTAATGACTTCTTCTGTACTTAATGGATTACCACCTATGTGGTAATTTGTGGGCACTTTGTTTTTGCCAAAGGGGATGACTATACACATTTTGGCATTTAGCCTTGAGGCCATGGCTCTGGCACCGGTTGTCTGTTTCTATGAGGCCCTTTTGGAGGATGCTTGTGTCGGCTGGAGAGTCGATTATGGCGCCCAGTTTGCAGTCATCTGCGAACTTGGTCAGCCACAGTCCTTCCGTGTTGGCCTGTACCGGCAAGAAATATATACCGAACAAGAGAGGTCCCAGGACTGAGCCTTGTGGGACGCCACTTGTAACTGGTTTGGAGTCTGACATGGCTCCAGCAATTCTAGATATCTAGATATATATATAGATATATACATATATGTATATATATATATATATATATATATATATATATATATATATATATATACATATCTATATATATCCATAGATATCCATATATATCTGCAGTGCCATACCCCATTCCAAAACACTTTACCCACTAACTACCAGATAGGTGGTTGCTGGATATATATATATATATATATATATATATATATATATATATATATACACACATACTTGTAAACAGCCACTGCTGTACACATTCCAAAACACTTTACCCACTAACTACCAGATAGGTGGTTGCTGGATATATATGTATATATATATATATATATATATATATATATATATATATATATATATATATATACATACACATATATGCACATATACTGCCCACCTTTCATGGTGGGAATATCAATTATGGAACAGTTGTGAGACATACACTTATGTAATAATATTGCACAGTGTTGTGCAGAATGCATTTTGCTGTCCTCAGGCCGTATATCTGTAGCAGATCTCACTGGCTGTAACTCACTCCCACAGCATTTAACCACTACATGACATATACCTGTACTGCTTGCTGTTTTCAATGCCACACACTACAACCTACATAGATATGTGCACATAGCAACCTTCAAATACATATATATGTCCAGCCTTCACTAACAGTTGCAGTATGTCCCTTGCCCTATGCACATCTGCATATACATATAGATACGGACTGCTACCACATAAGGAGTGTTCACAGAATGTAGAGTACCCTTCAGACACATCATTTGGATGCCAGCAAATACATCTGGGTTACATACCTTACCTTTGTATTTCTCACCTCAGTCTGTTGTACCTGTTGATGTTTTTTATTTTTTATTTGTTTAGGTTGGTGTCTTCCACTGCCTGTGTTTTTTTTTGTTTTGGTCGGTTGATGTCTCCAACTGATTCTGTTTGTTGTTTTTCTTTTGTTTTGGTTGGTGTCTCCAACCGCCTCTGTTTTTTTTTTTTTTGGGTTGGTGTATCCAACTGCCTCTGTTTGTTGCTATTTATTGGGTTGGTCTCCAACTGCCTCTGTATGTTTGTTTGTTTGTTTGTCTGTCTGTCTGTCTGTCTGTCTCTCGCTCACTCTCTCTCTCTCTCCAGTTGCTGCAATGATATTATTGCATGTGTGGACAGCAAGTACAGGCTGTTTTTGTAGGTATCTGCACATGTGCGTGTGATGGCCTCTGCACCAATTTGGTGCCCACCATTTAGTGATTGCATGCAGCCTGCTGTGTGGTAATTGCAGTTCTCACTGTGATTTCAGGACACTGCTATAAAATGATAGGTTAGGTAGGCGTAGGGCTTTCAGTATTGCAAGGTGGGGACCATGCTTGTTTGCTGTGGACACTGTTGTGTCAGTCAGAAGGTTGGTATATGTCTCATATCTGAAGCTGGGTTGTAGCCAGTGAAATGCATGTTGTACTGAAACCTGACTGTTGCTTCTTCCAGTACACTCTTCTCAGTGTGTAAGTTTACTCACACCTCCTAATGCTAACACTGGATACATGGGAGTATGTACTTTCTTTTGGAATTAGGGAATTAACTGGCATACAACAGTAGTTATTGCAATGTATTCCTATGGCTTTCCTATTTTCCCTTTACATTCACTCCTTGTCATGCATGTCATATTTCTTTATTGAAATGTATTCCTATGGCTTTCCTATTTTCCCTTTACATTCACTCCTAGTAATGCATGTTATATTTCTTTATTGCAATGTATTCATATGGCTTTCCTATTTTTCCTTTACATTCACTCCTTGTAATGCATGTCATATTTTTGTATTGCAATGTATTCCTATGGCTTTCCTATTTTCCTTTTACATTCACTCCTTGTAATGCATGTTATATTTCTTTATTGCAATGTATTCCTATGGCTTTCCTATTTTCCCTTTACATTCACTCCTTGTAATGCATGTTACATTTCTTTCAGCACCAAGTTGCTGTATATCTGCTGTGGCTTAGTGATACATCATGCAGATTGGTGAGTCCAAGGTGTGGGGTTTGAGACTGACAAGGGTATTTTATTTTGCTGCTGAGCAATACAAGGGCCTTGTCATACAGAGTGACAAAGGCACTTTTAAGCAGTTGTAAGCAAGTTGGAGCAGGTTTGTGCGACGCTTAGCAATGCTAAGCGACGCTTAGTGATGCTAAGCAATGCTTATTTTAGCTTATTGTATTTTAGCAATACTAAGCTAAGCTGAGCTTAGCTCATTTTATGTTAGCAATAGTAAGCTAAGCTTGGCATAGCTTATCATATCTTAGCAATGCTAAGCTAGGTGCACACATGCGCACACTGCTGCAAACATGCTTACTAATGTTTACAAGTGCTCATTCCCGCTAACCCCACGCTCATGTCTTTGACAGAAAAGTAAATGGGGAGATAGGAATGTGGTGATAAAGGGTGCTCAAAGAGGGGAAGACAGTAGGGAAACTAGCTTGGGATGTACACAATGGGTGTGGAGAAGGTCCATAGCTGCCCATTCCTTTACCAGCAACAGCTGTGCATATGCAATACATTAGGTGGGATATTTGAAACCTTCCACCCCTGAGAGAGTGGTGAGGACATCTAAGTATGTTGTACTACCAATTATGAATATCAGGCACATGCACTGTTTGTGAACTGCTATACTGTCATTAGTACGTTACTCACATTTGGACAGTTTGTGGTTTGTGTTGGCATTAGCACAGTCTGCTCAGGATGACTGGACATATTTCTGTACTGTGTATGCCTACCTACACCCTTGGTTGTGCCTGACTACATGGGTATATAGTACCTTTGGGTAGGGGTGCAGAACTGCAGTGTGCATTATTTATTATCGTTTGATGTTTATCTTGCTGAACATGCAGAGTTGCTGTGTACCTGTAAGTCTATGAAGGCTTGTAGTCTGTCTGAGTAGCTCCCACCTGTGGACATATCCAGATGGTAGACAGAGGTCAGCCTAGTATTCTTTGACTGTGCACCACAGCAGTCTTTTCAGCACCTGAACAATGGCATTGTCACAGGTGGTTGCTAGCAGTACATGGCTACATATTTTGCTATTTCTGTGTTGTACTTCTACATAAGGGCATGCTTGTGGGATTCATTCTACAGCTATTTGCAGAGTGTATAACAGCAGACAAGCTGATATGCCTGTGTGTTTCTGACTCTTCCAGGCCTCAGATACTCTCACTTATATATTTGAACAGCCTCAGGGAAAGGTACATATAACTGGGATACACCTGTGATATAGTTCTGACATTTTTCAGTTCAGACTTTGGGTGATTCAGACCATTTCTATTACTACACCTTTTCTGACGTGCAAGCGGTGTCTACTCTCACTTATTGACATTTGTTATTAAGTGAGATTCAACACCTTTCTGCCTACTGTTAGTACATTTCACAGGGAGTCAGAGGGGCACAGCTAACTTTTGTTTACTAATCAGGGTCATCACTGTAGAGCAGTCACTGTTGGGAGGTCTGGCCTGTGACCTATGCTAATATGCCAGTGTGTATCCTGCTCTGATACTGTGTGGGGTTTTTAAGCTGCTACTGTAACCTTATTCCCTACTAGCATGGCTGATTCTCTTTTCACAGTCATGTCATGCAATTCAACAACACCTGCTGGTTAAGGCCCACAGAACAAGATTTGTGTTATGCCATTCCTATTTTCCCTTTACATTCACTCATGGTAATGCATGATAAATTGCTTTCAGCACTAAGTTATTGTATATCTGCTGTGGTGTAGTGGTACTTCATGCAGACTGGTGTGTCCAAGGTCCCGAGTTCGAGACTGACAAGGGTATTTTTATTTTGCTGCTGAGCAATACAAGGACCTTGTCATACAGAGTGACTAAGACACTTTTAAGCAGTTGTAAGCTGGTTTGCGAGGGTTTGCACGACACTTAGCGATGCTTAGCTAAGTGCACACAAGCTCACACTTGCGCACCCCTGTTAACTACTGCTTAAAAGTGCTTACTCTCGCTAACTTCCACGCTAATTTCTTTTAAAGAAAAGAAGATGGGGAGATAGGAAAGTGGTGAAAAAAGGGGGCACAGAGAGGGACAGACAGTAGAAAAACAAGCTCGGGATGTGCAGGAAGGGTGTAGGGAAGGCCCATAGCTGCCCATTTCTTTAACAGCAACAGCTGTGCATATGTTGTAAATTTGGAGTGAGTTTTAAGACATTCCACCCCTGAGAGAGGGGTGAGGACAATATAGCTTGTTGCACTGCCAATTAGAATTATTGGTGTACATGTCCTATGGACATGTGTGCAAAATGGGAAGCTATGTATGGGGCGTAATTTTTTTTTTGGGTACAGATTGCCCTTTTTTTTTTTTTTCAGGTGAGAGTGGTAAGTGAGGTAGGGGAAATAGGTATATTTGAGGAGGTAGGTTGGGGAGGTAAACAGACAAGACAAACAAGATGCATACAAGGGTGGAATTTGACACATGGGGTGGGGGAACACAATTGACGGGGAAGGTTGTTTGGAAATCGCAAGCCCATGAGCCCACAGATGGTAACAGTGGAACTGAGATCCCCACCCATGGGCAGTCACCACTGCACCTTTACAGCCCCACGGGTGGCTGTGCTGGGGGCTGAGTAGGATGGGCAGGCTCACCCATGAGATGCGCCACTCTCGCCTCAAGCTGGTGTAGGGGATCAGTGACTGAACGCTGGATCTCCCTACACACCACAGTCTGGACCCTTTGAAGGGTGATGGGTGGCCCTTCTCCGCCCACGCTTGCACAGGGGGGATGAGCCCCATCCCCTGCAGCACTTACACCCAAAGGTGGCACAGGACCAACGGAGGAGGGGAGTCCGGGCTGGGCACCAGAGCCACTGGTGCCAGGTGCACTCGCCAACTGAGGAGGGACAGGTGGGTCCGCTGGGACCGGCCTTTCCATACGTTCTGTGATTCGATGTGTTTCATTACAACATAAACAACAGCATTCCAGATTAGTTGTAACAGCATGCAGTAATATTCCCATTAACCCAACACACCACAGTTCCAACAGTTGAACAGCAAACATAACACATGCATATATTGAACAACAGTGGTTATTCCAACCGCATGCAGGGATGATTGGTAGCAACAGGCCACCATGAACATGGTGTTTGAACAGGGCACATGCATCAACATGAGTGCAAATATTTATGGAACAATAGGACATATATTCTGACAAATATTAAGATTACACATACACATTGAGGTGCGGAATTGCATGGTTTATGCACAAACAGTAGGGTGTAGAAAAAACCTCCATTAACATCTTATAAACACTTTTACTCTACACTACATTCCTAGTGACTGCAGGTGTATATTCCCTACATGTATTATTACACTTGCCACCATGCATTAGGTTGTGTAATGGGTTTGGCTAGTTCAATCTATACTTGACCTATATCTCACATACTAACTGTCCAGGATGCAGATGTTACTGCTACATATTTCATGGTTGCATTTATATTTCTTTATCTACATATCTGGATGTTTTCACATGACATTTTCACTTCTAATTGTACAGAACCCTGCATTTATTGAAGCACACTTACATTTCTGGGGAACATATTCGCATGCTACTCATGTGCCAGATTTACTTATGCATGCCAGCCAGTAACTGACTGTTGAGGACTGTATATTTACTTCACAGCTACTAGCACTTCCATCACCCACTTTAGATAGGACTGCAGAACTCTGGGTTGCCAGCACTTTCTAACACATTACTACTTGTATAATGCAAGGATACAACAACATTTCATACTAAGTGAAACAGACACACTCTGGGTTTTAGACCTTTATTAATGACATTACACAATTTTCCACAGGCTCACTCCTTTATTTGTTTTAACGGTATATATGGCAGACATATTCATGACATATTATACCTTTATTAATAGGTTAGCACACTCTTTTTTCAGGCTCACTCACATATTATTTTATATGACAGTGCCTGCAGAGATATTATTCCAGACATTTGTTACCTTTCTTAATGGGTTACTACACTCTTTTTCTGCCTCTCTAATGTTTCTATCTCTGACAGTACATGCAGAGGACTTATTCAGTCCATTTTATGGCTGTATTATTGGACTACAACACTTTCTTTCATGCTCTCTCCCATATTTTATATAACAATACATGCAGAATAATTACTAACCTGCCTGGCGGTGCAGCCTTAGCAGCCTATCATCATAGGCATGCTGATTCATAACACGGTCACCTGCAGCTGTAAAGTAAATGAAGGGATATTGAGACATTCCTATCCATTATACATACTCCATTTTAAATTCTTACATACTGCATTCCATGGCTACATACTCAGTTGTGGGGCATCCCGCATCCCACGGGCCTCCTGTATCCACTGGTTCAGGCGGTCCTCCTTTCGTCTCTTCAGGTCCGCATAGTGGTGACGGACCTGCTCACCAGTCCAGGGAATGCCTGTGGCACTGGTGAGGTCACGAGCTAACTGGTTCTAAGCCTCTGCCTTGTACTCCATCCTTTGGAACTGGCCCTGCAGGAGTCTTGCCTCGTGATGGTGGACTAGGAGCCAAACCATGTATTTGGACTCCTCGGTGCCCCATCTCTGCACTCGGAAGCGCACTCCCTCTCCAACACCAGACATTCTGACCGCAGATGTGAGCTACAATCAGTTATGGCATGTATTCCCGCCTGTGGGGCTTAAATATGCGGCATTTCCCGCACTTTTTGTGATTGGCCATTTTGTAAAATTCTCAGCTGACTGCAGACCTGCTTAGTAATGGTTAAACTACCATTCCTAAGTTTATGTATGTTAATAGTGGCTGTTTCCCCTATGTTGTCATGGCTTAGTGGTTTTGTACTTTGATTATGATGCAAAGGGTCTTGGGTTCAAACCTTGTCATTCTTTTATTTTAATACTGTCTAGACAGGCTAGGGAGTATGGCTGTGTTTAAGCAACTTAGCTCTACATTGCTCCCCTGTGCCCTACAGTGCCCCGGTTGGCTGGGTAAAGCGTTTTTAAATATTGGGCAACTCTATTGCACTGGGTAAAGTGCTATTACATTATGGGCAACTCTGTTTAGCTGGGTAAAGTGGTATTAAACTATGGGCACCTCTGTTTAGATAGGTATAGTGCTATTAAACTATGGGCACCTCTGTTTAGCTGTGTAAAATGTTGCTTAACGGCAGGCTATTATATAACTGGGTCTTTTAAAAATATATATTTTGTTCGCTGATACATTGGCCATGTCATTGCTTTTAATAAAATTTTAATCATATTTGTCTGGTATTATTTCAAATACTGATTTAAAACATGAATAAGAAGGGGAGTGCTGGGACTCAAACCGTGAATGCCTTCTCTTTGTGCATAGGCTCTACCATTACGCTATTGCTATTTGGATTAATTTGCATAAGTAGTTCTTATATGCTCTTCAATGTCACAATTGCTAACTGTGGTTAAGCAATGGGCACACCCGCGCAAACAAGTGCAAATATGGGCAGCTATATCGTGGATTTAAAAAAAATAATAATTTTTTCCGTTTTATAACTCTGATGGGGGTTTACAGTGTCAGGGAGTGTGGTGTTGGGTGCATGTACATTTGAGCGGACTCGCTCTTGTCTGTTGACATTATGCATTTTTAAACCTTGCAGGGGCGTGGACTTTTAGACTGCTCGGCAGTCAGACACGCCCCCTGCTTGCCTACTCAGTCCGTGTAAGAGTTACGGATGAGTCAGCGTGCCCTCATGAATATTCATGGCATGCTGACATCATACCGTTCAACTGCAGCCTCTGAGTAAGACATATTAAGTCTTACACGGAGGTTTCGTGAATCCGGCCCACAGATTATTTATTTGTCTCTATTTTTTTCCTTTTTGACTGACCAGTCATTTTTTGATACTTGTTTCATTAAAATAGTGCTGGAGTCCATATTTTCAATTGGATGCAATAAATTATTTTTTGAACAAAAGTAGTGGTTTCTTTAAAGTAGTACTGGAGTCCATTTCTTCAACTAAATGTAATAAATTATTTTTCTGAATAAAAGTAGAGGCTTCCAATAATATTTCAAATGTATTTTCCCCTCTGGTAAAAAGAGTCTTAGTTTAACAGAGAAGATCAAGTGAGTTTTGATGCCAGCTTTCTTCAGAGATTTTAGAACAGGAATACAGGCTTTCCATTTTGAGACAACAATAGAAGAATAGTTATTGACAGATCTGATTTGTGTCTCCTAATTTCAGTGGTGCAAGAGACCAGGCAGTTTTCAGGACAAGATCTTTATCCTGACTAGGAAAAAAAAAACTTCACAATAATGGCTCTTGGATGTATAAGTTTTCTGTTTGAATGAATTGTAGCTAAAGATCTGTGAGCTCTTTCTATACCAAAAGATAGGGCTTCTGGTAGATTTAATAATTTAGGAATACATGAAGATAAGAAGGTCACTATATTTTCAACTTCCATTTGTTAGGGGACCCCATAGATTCAGATGTTATTTCTTCTGGTTATATTTTCCAGATCATCTATTTTCTCAATAAGTTTGTTGTTTTGTTGCAGTAAGAATTCAATGTTTTGTTCTCCCTCTGATAATCTGGAGTCAGTATCAGAAACAGAGTGTTCTGTAGCTACTATATGGACTTTCTGTTGTTTGAGGACATTGTTTATTAATTCATTTTGTTTGGTGCAGTCTTCTTTTATTTTGTCAACTTTGTAGTCAGGTTTGTCTATTTTGAGAACCAAGTCTTGAATATTAGAAAGGATTGATTGCAGCTCCTTCTTCATTGTATTGTCCTGTTTAGCAGACTTGGAATGGTTCATCTTCCTCAGAGATATTTTCCTTTTTTCTGACGTTTAATAGGAATATATATAAAATATCACTTATGTTTTGCACCAAAATGATCCTAGAAGTTTCAATTTGTTAGATTCAGAACTTTTAAATAATAATTGGTGAAAATAAAAAAAAAATCCTGTCAAAAGTAATTGAATGAAGCAGAGTAGAAATATTATGCTGCTTGCAGCTTGCCATCTTGGCCATGCCCCCATCTACACAACTTCTTTTATTGTCATTTTTGGCTACTTTCCACTTCATGCATAACCCCCAGCATGACAGCATTGTATGTAATTCTGCATTATGAATAAAAGCAATTAAAATATTTCATATTTTAATAAAAATCTCCATTTTTCTATTAATCAAGTCCTGCACATCCCGCACTAATGATTTCATTGCACCTGAATACAAAATAGTGTCACCTTCTAGATGTTACTTACTTGCCATTGCTGACTATTCTGTCCTTAAGCTATTGCTACTAATATGAACTATTGTTAATATTCATAATTGTTGGTAACAAAAAAGCTGTATAGTGCAAGGTATGTGTACATTAACCTCTTCCTTTTTTATGTCATTTTAACTACCATCTTATGCCTGCATGGGTACGCTATTATACTGTTGCTGTTAGCTCCATTAATACATTATTGGACAATAACCACACGGTACATGAACAACCGGGTCTATATTAAAACAAAGAAAAATCAAAATATCAAGCACTGACAAGACCAAAAAATCAAAAACGCAAAATCGCTATTGTGGGGAGCTGCACCCCCCACACCGCCACTAAATATATATTCCTACTCTGAGATCACACTACAGTGAGGAAAGTGCAAATATTCCTATCTTCACTGTAGTGCAATCCGAAAAAACTAAACATCGAACTCCTGATCTTTCGCTCATGTAAGTGCTCAATAATTTAGTTTTTCATTCTTCTAAAGTAGACTCAAATAACCTGATGGGAGAATGAACTTCTCCAGCAGCCCATTAATGTACAAGTAATATCCACTGAAAAATGAGTCCCTTGCTTCACAGCAGCTTATCAAGCTGCCATGGAGCTCGAACTGAAAAAAATTAATGGCCTCTGTGAAGATATGTGAAGGCTGCCAGCCTAGCTCGATAGAATTTTGTAGATAATTCTGTCATTTGTAAATATTAATATAAACCACAGGCTTGTTCTCTTAAATGTGAAAAGACTGTATTGGATGTTGAACTGCAAAAATGTAACAACAGTGCACTCTGCTGTAAGAAAGCTGATAAGTCAAACATTTTATGACTGTTTTGATCTCAGGGCTCGGAGCCTGGTGTCTGAACCAGCAGATTCTTTCTATTGTTTTGAGACTAGAGTTAATTGCTAGATTTTAAATATATAATGTCTTTAATTGTTGTAATTTCCTGACCAGGTGCAAGCTTACTAAGAAATGTTAATGTAGAGCTTCTGTTAGCTTGGGAAACCAAAGAATTGTTAAGAATGATGTAATCTAAAATGAGTCAGCAGGATGTATTATCATTTTAAAGACCTTTCTCAGAGACAGAGAGAGAGCATTTTGCATTTTTTTTCAGAACTGACCACTCACCAGCACTTGCTTTGCTCTGTCATCTGAATCTTAGACTTTAGTGTCTCTCCTAGAAATAGATAAAAATAGTAAGTGTAGTCTATCTGTTTCTATATTTATGTCAGACTATTCTACAGTATTATTTTAAGCATTTTCCTGTAATCTCTGGACTCTTGATTAGCACTATATAGCGAGAAGTATTGTTTTGTGTTTTTATTATTTATTAAATATTTTTAAACCTTTCAACTGTGGCTGTTTTGTGTAGAGTTAATTTAAGCTCTAGAGTACATTGCATGTATATAGTGCTACTGTACAAAGCCACTCCAAATAAGCCTTGCTGCTCAGTAATACTTACCATTTGGATAATAACATTGCACAGTAATAATTGGACACCCTTTGGTAAGGGCCTTTTTAGTGGCTGATAGGTAAGGGTCCTGGTGGCAGTGATTACTAAATTATAGCCTGGACAGAAGGGGCACAGCTAGTGAGTGTGTGTGTGTGTGTGTGTGTGTGTGTGTGTGTGTGTGTGTGTGTGTGTGTGTGTGTGTGTGTGTGTGTGTGTGTGTGTGTGTGTGTGAGCTACTTGGGCAGGGACACAAAGCATTGGTTGGACAGAGAGAGTGCTAGAAGGACTTGGCTTGGGACCCTGGCTAAAGACCCCACTCTATAGCTGTGCCAGTGGGCAGTCTTATTGGGGATCTGGAGAGAAAGGAAGAAACCAGCCCCAGACTGACTGTGATCTCTGTTTGCTCTTAAGGGAAATTGTACTTTACTGTGTGTGTATTTGTTATCCTTCCCAATGTGGACACCCCTCACTGGTGTTAGTAGTAAGGATTGAGGCTCCTTAATTACTGGGCCAGTGCACAGGCGTCACAGCCTCCATCATTTTACGCTCGCTAAGCAGCACTTTTTCTGTTTAGCTAGTGTAAAATAAATGAAAACAAAAAAAGGTGTGTGTTTATGTGTGTTTATTTTTCTGTCTGCATGTGTGAGTGTTTGCGTGCACATAAGCAGAACAGACTGTGTGTGTGTGTGTGTGTGTGTGTGTGTGTGTGTGTGTGTGTGTCTGTGTGTGTGTGTGTGTGTGTGTGTGTGTGTGTGTGTGTGTGTGTGTGTGTCTGTGTGTGTGTGTGTGTGTGTGTGTGTGTGTGTGTGTGTGTGTGTGTGTGTGTGTGTGTGTGTGTGTGTGTGTGTGTGTGAGTGTGTGTGTATGTTTGTGTGACAGAGAGTGAAAAGTGAGAGTGATCCCTGACAGCAACAGCATCAGTTAAATGCTTTTTGCACCTCTTGACCATACCTCTGAACATCTTGTCATAAGAAATCTGGACAGAGCCACAAATAATGAGGGCAAACAACCAAAATAAGGACAGATTTTAAATATTGCTCTTATGAACTTTGAAAGTTGCTAGAACAACAGGGTTTCCATTGGCATGTATTATCTGAAGGATATGAAGTCTGAAACTCAAATGTCTCTCATTATTTAATGATTTCAATCCCCAGTGATTTGCCAAAAAACTACACATTTTATAAGGGTGGGACCAAATTTATGAGGCAAAAATCTGGACATTCTACAATAATATGGACAGTTGAAGGGTATGTTCTGTTGACTCATAACTCAAGATATCTGGATAAACCTAAAATAAACAGGGGAAGAATGCTCAAAATAGGAACATATTTTACTTTATTATTAGGATTTGTATTAGCAAACATTTTCTAAAACAGAGATATGCATGAGAGACTGAGTGAGAGAGACAGCATAGACAGTTACATACCTCTGGACCTTATAGCTAAAGAAATCTAGATAAAGCCTAAATTAAAGACAGAACAATGGCTCAAAAATAGGAACAGCTTTTACTGTTCTTATAAAATTACAAACTTGCTTAATTAAAAGGATTTGTGTTAGTATGAATTTTCTGAAGAAAATAATAGTCGGAAACTCAAATGTATGCCATTATTTAGTCATTTCAATCTCCAATGACTTGCAACAAACCAAACAATTTAGGAGTAAGGGACCAAAAAATAAACTAAATGCCTGGACATTTTTCAGTGTTGTATTTTACATGTAAAATGCTTCCTCCAACACCATTAATATATACTACAGCAAGTTTGAAACATTAAATGGAGGAACTATTTTACATAAAAAATATATTAAACAAATAATATAGTGCTTAAAAAAATTAAGTAAAACACAACAATTTTACAGAGAGCTCATTCTCTAAGTACAATAATGCCCTACAGGGTGTGCGCTAATGTGTAATTAATGCCCTTCCAGGGGTGTAGTGCTGTAAACCCCCTAGACAGGCATTAATTACACATTATACAATGACCACCCATTAATATTCCAAAATGTGCACGCTGATTGGTCAGCGTGCATGTTGTAAATCAGAGTTATAGTAATGGAAAAAGGTCCAGTTGCCTGGACTTTTTCCATTAGTATAACTCTTTTTTTTTTTACAGCAACGGAGAATGCAAAATCTTCGTTGCTTTTTACAACCTGTCTCGCTATGTTAAACGAGTTTAACATAGCGAGACAGTTTTAAAAAAACCAACGGAGCATCTCTGTTGCTTTTTTTAAAGCTGTCTCGCTATGTTAAATCCATTTAACATAGCGAGACACTTTAAAAAGCAACGGAGATCTTGCTTTTTCCGTTGCTTTTTTCAAAACTGTCTCGCTATGTTAAACTCATTTAACATAGCGAGACAGGTTATAAAAAGCTATTGAGATCTTGCTGTCTCCGTTGCTTTTGCCCACAACTCTGATGTACTGCGTAAGTATACGCATGCGCAGTACATCAGAACTGCCACAGAATACCAGACAGCTGCGGAAGGGCAGCAAGGAGGCATTATACAATGCCATTATTTAAGAAAAGTAATTATTTTTTTTCTTAAATAATGTCATTGTATTATAGCAATAACCCACTTCTGGGTGTGGGTAATGCTGGAGTTACCCACAGTTGTCTTTGTCTGGCCACTCGGGCTTTGCCCTCATGACCAAACCACACCGACCGTGGGTAAATCCAGCATTACCCACACCCAGGCGTGGGTTATTGCTATATTAACAAACACTCTGTTGGGTATTATTGCTTGCTTAAAGCAAATATGACAGTTTTCCACAACTTTTCAAAAACAATCAAAATATCAGAGAATGTAGTTCTCATGATGACTGTACCAGAGTAACACATACCATCTTGCTTTCTAATGCTGACACAACTGTTTATGAGATATTTCCTTTAATCTGCAAATATTGTTAATAATCTCAGCTGTAGGAACACATAGAAGTGTATATGTCAGGATGTGTGCATGTCCCCCATCTCCTTTATGTGACTTTTTTTACTACTGCCTTGTGCCATCATGGCTGTACATTTATACTTGTGCACTGCTGACAAGTCCATTAATGCACTGTAGAACAAAAGTATGGAAATATATGTTATATTTACATACGTCTACACTGACAATCATCAATATCTCATGCAATGTACATCTTACACTGAATTATTATCATTGCTGATAGGCTAAATCAGGGCAGCTTTCAGGTGACACTTCATTTTCTACTGCTATGTCACCTTTATTGATTTATTTGCAAGTAATATGCAAATACCATTAATATACAGATATGCAAAACCAAACACAGCTGTACGGTTTATGAAGTATGCTTCTTGCCAACATCCTTTTTGTATACAATAACCCAGAGTAAGTTGTGGGAAAATAAGCTGGCCTTGGTAATGCAATGCAGAAAGTTGACACAAACAGTGGGTGTCATGAACCCCTATTCCCCAAAAACAAAACACAAGCAGTACTTCATATAGCAATGTAGCTACACAAATTTCTCTTATTAACTCAAAAACACAGCAACTGTTCAGCTTAAGTGGTAACAGTAACTGAGACCGACTCGGTCCTGGAAAGATAAAGTGGCGACTAAATATTTTATCATGCAGCAAACAATAAAACAAAGGTGCAACGACAACCAGCCCCCCACAAGAACAACCAATGACAATCAATGGCCCATCAGTGTGTACATTTTGGCTTTTGCCACCAGTAAATGAAAGCTACAGTGACAGTCAACCATCTTCACTTGTAAAGTAACTTGCAATGTTCAAAGGTCCTGTAAAAATATAACACTCAGACTTTAACCTGCTTGAATGATAAGAATGCCATTCACAGCCAAACCTGATAAGATCAGAAAACTCCTCCTGAAAGATAATTTGTAAAGCAGGGTTCCCACCACAAGTTGGTGAGGCAGCTCAGGAATGCCCTCATACAGGATTCTTTCATGCATATCTTAGAACAGTTATCTACACATCCATGAACACCTAGAGTACTAACCTACACATCCATGAACACCTAGAGTACTAACATTTGTTTGTAGGGCTGGCCCCTGCCAGTTTTGACCCAGCATGACCTAGCAATGTAGTCTCATGAGTCTGCTGGGCCGTTACCAGCAACATACTTACCTCCTCCATAATATCATCATGGCTCAGATGATATAAAGACCTTCCAGTAGCTGAAAGAATGCAGATCACCGCACACAATCTCTATATCCTGCAGCAGTCCTGGACCAAAGCTTGCCCAGTAAAGAAAGCAGTCCTAAACAGACATCTGTAACAGCTCAGTAAACATACACAAACTGTATATATAGTTGTATAGGAATACACCTCTGCAGCTAGTCATCATTCTGGTTCTGATATCAGCCTTTAGTGAGAAAGAAAATCAGAGAGTAAGCACTGATGTACGTAGGAGCTTTTCTAAAACTTTTGAATTGGTTTTATGAAGGAGCATTTCAGTGCTGCAAAGTAAGTGAACAAAACAGGCAATGATAAAGAAATGGTCAGATGCTCATATTGCACAATACTGACAGAACAACGTCATGTGATGTACATGTGACTGGCTTCATTTTATAGTACTAGCTCTGAATTGTTCCTCAGATGAGATGTTAGCCCAAATCTGACTGAGTTAGTGGTCATACTAAATCATCTCAAAGCCAACCACACTACAGTACAAGACCTTTTACCACATTTAGCAAGATGGTAAAAGCATTAAGTCATATACACACAAAGTGTTTTTTCACGTGAATATGAGGTCTGCACATCTAGGGAGTGAATGTTTATTTATGCCCAGTCCTTGACAAGACAGCAGACTACTACATAGCAGTGACTGGCAGCTCAGTAAAGTGCATTGTACCTAACTGTGCAAATGTATGCAGCTACGTAGTATGGTATAAAATGCCTTACCGAGATGTCACTGCTGTGCCGTGTACATATCAGTATTACAGGACTGCCTAGCACTGTTGTGGTTCATTTGACAAAGCAAGATGACACTGATTCCTACTGCCCTGATTCATGTGCAGGAATCAGGGAGGTTGCAGTGGTATACTGAACATAGTACACATCATGCTTTTGTGCATCTAAACATTATGCCCATGGCAGCCTGGGATGACATGACTGACAAACCCCAATGCTTTGCCAAAGATGGCCTGCACCTGTCTCCCTTGGGCTTCAGGATCCTGGCAAAGGCTATTGCCTCTTCCATAGTGCCCTTTTTAGGCAATGGCATGAGGTCAAAATTACCAACATGAAAATTTCACCAAAACGTAAATTAAAGGTCATGCTGCCAAATGCTAGGAGTCTAAACATGAAACTGCATTCACTGCAAGCATTCTTAACTATGGAAGATGCTGACATCTGTGCAGTCACAGAAACCTGGTTCAAAGCTGCGGAGAGTACCCCAGCCATACCAGATCAGTCAGCCTATCATAAACTGAGACCCCAAACCAGGCTCAGTGAAAATTTCACCCATACGCACTCCAGGCTGGTCAAGCAGTATGACACACAAGAGACACTCCAGGTGCAATTGACAAGACCCCTATTCAATCATAGCTAATAGGCCTCCAATTTTGACTCAAGATGCCCACTCCACCTACCTGGACCTCTTCAAATCTATCAAGATTCGAACCTTTACCCTAATCCTGGGAAACTTTAACTATCCAACCATAGAAGAAATACTCATGCCAAAACGCAAATGCACAGAGATTCCCTGATTTCATCAATGCAAATGTCTTGGGCCAGTTAGTCGACACCCCCACAAAATGTGAAAATATCTTGGACTTGGTATTAACCAACATGAGTGACCATTGCAGCATCCCTACAGTGTCATTATTCCTGATAAGATCTCACCACAACGTGGTCACTTTCAAAGTCACCATCTCTCCTGCCCCCCCCCCCCCCAAGCTAGGGTCAAACAAAAGAACTTCTCCAAAGCTGATTACAACCTCCTGAAGGAAGGTACAAACAGCTTCACAGCCCCCTCCCCATCCATAAGAACTGGCACATATGTCCAAACCTACACCAAAGTACTATACAAGCATTTATATAGCTGCATGGAATCAGGAATACCCAACAGGATGAAATCATTCTCATCAAGGAAGAGTAAACCTATCTGGTGGACATCTGCAATAAATAAAATCTATAATAAAAGGAAAAAATTACTGTTCAGGACCAAGAAGGAGTAGGTGCCTAATTGGAAGCAATCTCTCCTTAACTTGAACAAGCAAATAAGAGCACTAGTGAAATACTCAGAGGCAAACTTTGAGTCCAAACTGGCCACATCTACTAAAGACAATCATAAGGCCTTCTTCACATATTTCTGCAATCTCAAAGGAGGCACCCGAATCTGCTCAGAACTGGTGATAAAGGACACCACCTGCACAAACACCGTAAATATAACCAACCTGTTGGCAGACAGGTTCAGTAAAACTTTCACCCCTCTGTCCCCTCCATCAGTAAATCAGGACATCCCAGTACCTGCCCTCCCTCCCCTTATCTCTAGGGAGCAAGTCATCACTGTACTCTCAAAGGCAAAAAAATGCAGCCTCCATGTTACCCGATAACATCCCAGGCTGCATCCTACATGAACTCAAGCTGGAACTTGCACCACCATTAGGCACCCTATTCAACCAAAACCTGAGTACTGGCTTTGTCCCAGCCAAGTGGAGGACAGCCACTGTCATACCTTTGCACAAAGGTGGAGCATCCACCAATTCAGGAAGTTATAGACCCATCAGCTTAACTAGCCTGATCTTCAAGGCCATGGAGCGAATTATCATGGACCCCATTAACAAGGCCATTGGCAATGTCCAAATACTCGATCCCACACAGTTTGGTTTCATCAAGGGTAGGTCATGCCTGTTAAATTTGGTTGACTTCATTGAGACAGTCACCAAAGCCATGGATGAGGGGAAGAAGGTGCGCACTGCCTACCTTGACCTGGCCAAAGCCTTCAATACTATTCCCACCTCAGGTATAATAGATAAACTCTCTCAGCTAGGCATCAGACCATATGTTTCAGTCAATGAACCAACTGCAATAAAATCCACTGTAAGACATAACTTCCAACAAAAATAACAAACAGATAGAAAACACTCAGTTTATTCACAGAGATAAAGCTTTCAGGCAACACCCTTCATCAGTATGTGAAACTCATTCAGAGATACTCATTTATACTAAAAACACATGACACAACCAAGCAATGAAATTTAATAGTTAATTAAAATATAATAAATAAAATATCATTCAAAAATATAAATTTACAGAAATATAATATATAATATATATATATATTATATTTATATATAAAATATATATAATACATAATATAATAACTTGAATGCAAAATATTCATTTAGACTGTTTTTGCTTGGCTACTAATAAAGGTTTCATGGTTAATAAATTAAGTCCTGGATATTTATCTGCTTTCAGGATAGTAATCCACCTATATTCAGCCATATCAAGCTTATTATTAATATCCCCACCCCTCAAATCCTTAAATAATACTTATAATACTTTAAATGTAAACTCATGCACAGAGTCCCTGTCTATTACATGCTTTGCCAAAGCATTTGTTTCAATAGCCCTTCTAATTTCTGATTTATGCTCAATAATACTATCCTTCGGACATCTCAAACATTTTTCTACATAAAAACTTTCACACTGTACACAAGTGGCTAAACAGATAATTATACTTGTATTACAAATTGCATGACTATCAATTCTATGAACTTCTTTGGTTACAGGGTGTTGGAATTGTACTTCATTACATATATTCTTGCAACAACTACAGTCATGGAATGAAATGTGCCAGATTTATTTATTATCGCTCTTCCAACTTTTTCTGTATTCAGTTTAAAATCCTTATAACACAGTTCTCTCTTTAGGTTTGTGCAATTCCTATATGCAAATGTTGGTTTATTGCCTAGAATAGGTATCAGCTCTGACATAGATATTAAAATCCGCCAGTTTTTATTTACTATTTGTTCCACCTGTCTTGTTATAGTACTAAAAGTAGTAACATATCGAAGACAATCCATGTTATTATCACTTACATGACCATACTGCCCTAAGTCACTAAACGAAGCTGGTGCTACTTGTTCCCTATGTTCTAAAAATTCCTGCATAGTGGCGACTATTAAATTGTCGTCGTAACCCCTATCTTTAAATTCTTGGGCCACTACTTCCATTTGCTCTCTACACTTCACTACATCAATGTTAAGTCTACTTATTCTCAATGGTTGGCTCTTAACTATCCCTCAAAATATATGCCTAGCATGCATACTTCTAGCATGAGTATATCTATTAACCTGAACTTCCTTTCTATGTACACAAGTTTCAAGTGACCCAGAATTTTTATACAACAAAACGTCTAAATAACATATTTCTGCTAAAGAAAAATTCACTTTAAATTTCAAGCAGTACTATTATTTAAATATTCAACAAAGTCAAACAAACCATGTTCATCACCACCCTAAATCAAAAAACAGTCGTCCACAAAATGCTGATAAAAAAGAACATTTTCCCTATGCAATTTTTGAGCCATACATGTATTCACTTTCCCATTGATTTAATACAATATTTGCATAGGTATTTGCCATGGCTTCACCTGATATCTTCAAAAATGGACGGCCATTAAATAAAAAAACATTATTAGTCAAACCTGTTTCCATTAGGCTACAAATGGTCTCTATATCTGTTCCCTTCATACTACTTTTAGTGCACAAAAATTCATGAACTGCATTTTTTATACCATAATCATTCGGTATTACTGTAAACAACGAATTAATGGCAAGCGTTACCAAAAAATAATCATTTTATTACTAAATTTATACCATGTGTATAACTTTTTCAAAAAATCTCCCCAGTTTTTTAGTACAGCTACAGTGTCAGGTAAACAGAGAATGAAGTCAAAAGTAAAATGCTCAGTTTTGACATCACTTCTTTCCTGTGGAAGTCAACAGCAATGACATAATCCAGTATAATTCCTAAGACTGAAAAACTGTCTCCAGCAAGCAAAAAAAAGACTTTAGGAATACATATACTCTTGCAAAATTTCTTCTCACTCATATAAAACACAACAAGTGCACTAAATTTCAAATCATGGTATATATCTACCACCACCTATACTTTACTTTCTATTTTTATTTTATTTTATTTTGTTTTGTTTTAGTTATTTATTTTGCATTTGTTTATCAGGTTTGTCTGACTGGGTTTAGTGTTGTATTTGGGGATGTTGATTTATGTATTGAAGAAACTGAATTTTTTTTTATGAGCTGAAATTCTGGGAATTATACCTGAGATTGTTAAATCTAATGTCTGTTCAAAGCCATAATTCCATTATACCGTCTTTTTGTCCATCTAAATGCAAGCAAAATAAAGGCAATAAAGCAAACCTACAGTTTTAAAAGTAGTAAATATAAGAAGAAATGTAAAGTATGGTGAGTGACTGACTGATTACTTTGGCCTAACCCATGAAATCTCTATCATTTGCAGTACTTACGTCACATTTTGGAATTTTCCAGATGTTCTCTGAAAAATGTTAAACCATTGCCCCTGCTTAAGTTACAGGTTTGTTTATTGCCTGGCCTTACCTTCCAGTGGTCCTCACACAAGTACTGAAACACTATGCTATTTAAGCAAGCATTTTTCTAATGGTGTATCCATCAGACCATTAGAAATTTACATGAAAAAGCATTAAAAATACAAACAGCTTTAGATTGTCCTGTATGCTTTGTTTATAAATTTTCGTCTTTCTCTTTCAGCAATGGCAGATTAAATTTCAGTGCATTTTTCTCCTTGACTCTTTACCTGAAGAGAGAAATGGAATACTTGCCCATCAGGATGACTGCAAAGCATATTGGAACAATGCTCAGTAAATTTTCAATCGGCAGGAAATTTTGCATTATGAAGCTGTTGAAGGTACTTTGCTAGTTAAATGTGACATAGGTTATTTGGAATAATATAAAAGTAGAGAACACATAAGAATCCTAAAGCCCGTAAAGAACAGTATTGTGTTATCCAAGTCAATGTTTTCTTTTAGTCTCCACAAATCTTCTCTATGCACCTATTGTAAAACCGGCCACAAAGCTAGTTGCCTTCCGGTTTTGTGTTGTGTTCTGTTCTGTTCTACAATATATGCAAAAGATGCAGTTTTCTTTTTATTCTTATTTTCAGATGTTTCTGTTATTGCTGTTCTGTCTGAATTTAAAATCTGAGAAGTTTATGATTGATAGTAGAGAATATCATTACGCTGAAAAATATTACTAAGTTCAATTAGATGTACTTATGGTTTAAACAGAATGAAATTATTCAGTGAACCTGAAGGAGTTCCTCTGTGTGGCATAGACAGAAAACTTTCGGTAATGAAGAGACCATAGCACTGTTATAGTCAACTTATACATAAAACAACTATTTTAACAAAAGCAATACAGCTGTTTGTCCATCATATCTGCAGAAGATTGATGTTAAATAGTTATACTAACCTTAAAATCAAGGATACATGCACCTGGAACTAAATTGTAAGACTAAATTAAAGTATAGCAATCACACATTATAACCATGGGCCTTTGAGTGAAACATGTTGGTCTAAATTATGCAACAAAGTTTTAGAATATGCTTAAACAAGTAACTTAATTTAAAAGGAGTAGGCAAATAATTCATATAAAACTATGGACCCAAAATGAAATGATTTGTAATCTGAGCATTTTTAAAATAAGCTAATTCATAAATGAGGTTGTAACTTAAAAAATGCAAAGGATACTATTTTCAAACTAAAGAACTTAACATAATTTATCATTGTGCAAGCTTAAAAGACAAGGAGAGAACAAGCATCTCTGAAATGTTCAATAGCTTGAGATTATGGAATTTGCACAGAATAAAGGTTTTTCTATTTCTGTTTATTTCTTCCTTTAAGTTTAGGTAACATTATTTGATTTTAAGCATTTCTCAAAACACCATTGGTAAACACTTGGGTATGGATTTCAAGAGAAATAATATATATATCTTTGAACCGAATTTAATTTTATCTTTTGTATTTTCTTTTGTTTTATCTTTGATATTATTATGTAATGTGAAGCTTTTCTCCCTGGGCCTCCACTGAAAATGGGCTCCTGAGCCCAGTGGGCCTCCCCGGTCATCAAACTGAAACAAAATAAATAAATATTTTTTTTTTTGAGAAGGCAAAATTATACACACAACTTTTTGCTAGAAATAGATATCTTCTTGGCCATCTAGGCATATAGGTTTTTGGCTTCTAGTGTGAATAAACAGATGAAACTTGTTTTAGTTTCAACAATAAGACTGTTATTTGTGGTCACTTTCATTAAAGGAATTGTCACTTTTCTGAAATACAAGGAGTCATAAAGAATTGGTACATTACTGTATATTTTTACCTTTGAAGGGGCTGAGGCATTTGTAGTTCAGAAACTTAGTTTGGATCTAACATCCCATTATGTGTCCTACAAGGTTATATGTGCCATCATTATTTTAGCAAGTCTTAAAAAGAAGGTGGTTTGTCTTTGTATTTTGTCATTGCCCCCCTTTACTCAACCCTCATTAAGCCATTCATTAAATATAATGCCCCCTCTGGCATGTATTTATTAGGACACATATAACAACTGACACACCCACAGAGATCCCTTACAAAAAGGATATAAGGCCTAAACAACATGTTCTACATGGACCAAATCAAAGCCCTGTCACTATATTTGGTATCCTACAGACTGCTAAGAGCCAACCTGTGCCTGGCATACCAGACATCCTCTGTCCCATTACTGACAGATTTACCACAAATCAACAATTTAATGACATCAGAAATGCTCAGTCTATGGATCTAAACCTCGTCTGTAATATCAACAGAACAGTTTGGATGGACAGGTATATTTCACAGAGGATACTGCTGCTTGGAACAGACTCCCCATCCACATAAAGTAAAGTTAATCCTTGCCGATTTTCCAGTTCAACTTTAATCTGTGGATAAGAAACATAAAATTCACCCTAGGACTGACCCTATTCTACTAATGGACAGAGGCAGTTCCTAAATACTTTATCGCATGCATGGAGGTAATATATAATTATTAACAATGGCATGGGTAAGGCCAATCTATCACCAAATGGGATAGTGGGATAGGTTATTTCAAAGCACAAAAAGGGAAACCTGCTAGGTTTAAAATGGCCCGCAAAGACAGCTAGCCTAGTACTTACCCATGATCCTATGAGCCTATCAGATAATACCATACAGGTATGCCTCTGAGTGCATTAAGCATTGTCTACATACTGAAACATTGATGCATATTTTCTCAACCACTGCATGTCAACAGCAAACTCACCCAGAACTCAAACTCCTGAATCAAAACTGATAAAAAAAACAAAACAAAAAACAAAACAAACACTGCAGTTTCAAATTATTAAAAAGAAAGAAAACAAACCACACACATTCAGATACAGACTGTTTAAACAGTGGTGCTGTTAGGGAAAGTGTTTTATGTAATGTAATGTATAGGTACAGGTTGGTGGCAGGGAAAAGGTTAATGTTAGTACATTTAAGTAAGGTGGTATGGAGGGCAAAACCCATATATGCTAATCCTAACCTGACCTCTGTCACTAACCCCCATCACTAAGCAAAACACATTGCCACAGTTCACACACAAGACCACATATGCACAACCCAAAGTTTATCTCCTTCATTCGTTCTTACTCTCACATTAAGTCAAAAATATTCTCACACAGGGTCTATATTAGAATGCCGAAGGTTCACATATGCGAATCCCTAAATGCCGACACATAAACAGTGAACTGCAAGTACACAGAAAGTCAATAAGCATGAAATTCAAATGATTTAATTGCCATAGTTGGCCACATCATGTTTACTAATGTAAAACGTCAGTAGGAGATTCCCTTATCCTGTACAGTACACTAACGTACAAGTGCAATAGATACTGACCTTAGGGTTAGAAGTAGGGTTAAGGTAAGTGCATATATAGTAATACATTTAACGTACATGTGCAATATATACTGACCTTAGGGTTAGACGTAGGGTTAAGGTAAGTGCATATATAGTAATACATTTAACGGACATGTGCAACAATTACATGGGTTAGAAATAGGTTTAAGGTAAGTGCATATATAGTAATACATTTAACGTACATGTGCAATAGATACTGATCTTAGGGTTAGAAGTAGGGTTAAGGTAAGTGCATATATAGTAATACATTTAACCTACATGTGCAATAGATACTGACCTTAGGGTTAGAAGTAGGGTTAACGTAAGTGCATATATAGTAATACATTTAACCTACATGTGCAATAGATACTGACCTTAGGGTTAGAAGTAGGGTTAAGGTAAGTGCATATATAGTAATACATTTAACGTACATGTGCAATAGATACTGACCTTTGGGTGAGAAGTAGGGTTAAGGTAAGTGCATATATAGTAATACATTTGTGTAGCCCAATAGATATGTAAATGTAACTTTTCCCATACTTGGGTGTTGTTTGTTTACATTCACATACATTTGTATGTAATGCACATTTAATTAGGATATGGGATATATGGGTGAAGTGTACACATGGGTGAAGTGTAGATTATTTATTTTGTTCGGGTAGGCAGTACGTAGAGGGAGGTGGAGTTGGCCATCTATGGCAATTTGATAATTTATATTTCGTGCTTATTGACGTTCGGTGTTGTTGCGGTTTGCTGTTTATGTGTCGGCCTTTAGGGATTCGCGTACGTGAACCTTCGGCATTCTAAAATAGACCCCTCACACATACACACACAGACAAACACACAGACACACACACACACACACACACACACACACACACACACACACACACACACACACACACACACACACACACACACACACACACACACAAACACACACTTACCTCCACTTATTGTTACTGCATGTTTATTACTTCACAAAAAGCATTATTCAGTGTTGCTTGTTTTGTTAACACCTACATTCTACTATCAATGTGCTTCATAATTTGTGACAATAAAAACAGCTGTTATTGTGTTCATTTGAAATAATGCACACAAACCATATCTGTATTAATTACTCCAAATATTAGAATTTGTTCTGCCCTATGAATATTATTTGTCATAAGTCATTCTTTAATGTTTTTAATACTGATATTACGTTTAATGTTGGTAGTTTGCTTTTTTATTTAATAAGCTTGTATGTTGCATGCACAGAGCTTTTCCAGCTGGGACTTTACTGAAAAGGGACTATCAATGTTCTGTCAAGTTATTCCAGATAACAAGTGGAACTAAATAAATACATAAAGTCCTATGCTCAGTATGTTTATGCAAATTGGTTTTATGAATTTAATACTAAAAATGACGACTGCCAGGACATCCAAGGTTTTGTTAGCAATACATGCTGCCTTTTTTAGACTCTTACTTAATAAGGATCATTTTATTTGTAGTCTGATTTTGGTATTTAAAAAGAATAGAGCAAATCCACCATTTTATTCCTTAAGGCTACAAGGGTTAAAATAGGTCTTACAAAAGATGGTTACAAGGTTACTTTCTATTGTTGTTTTTTTCTGTACAGAATAAGGGATGACTTATTAAATCATATAAATGTTTTCATGATAGTGTTTTGGCACCTAAGTTACATTTAAAGCCTTTATTGTGTGTATGAATTCCATGAGTCAATGATATGTTGCTGCATGTAGATAGAATTGTGTCATTATTAACATGCATAAGCCTCTGGATTTACAAAGCCCTTTATAGCATGCAGGATTAGTTTAAGAGCTATTTTTGGCAATATGGCCAACGTGCGATCCAAGAACGAGCTCCCGGGAACTGCACTTCAGCTCTTAGGTTAATCCTGCATGGACCGAGCTCCTGTATGCAAATTACCCTCATTTGCAGGTGAAAATCATGCAAATGAGGGTAATATGTGATCCAGGAAGCTGGCAGCCATCAATGCAGAACGAGTGCAGTGTGCAGAAATGTACTCAGTTAGTAACCGAGTGCAGTTCTGCTATTTACAAAATGGAGCTATGACAGCTCCAAATAAAGGCTGCATTATTGAGGAAGCATGCCAATGTCCAAGTAGAAGGCCACTGGCATTGCAAAATGTAAAAAAAAAATAAATAAACAACTTTTAATTTTCTTTTCGCCGAGCTCACCTGGTTAAGCATAGGGCAGTGACGCGCCAAGAGGATCAGGGAGAAATTAATAAAATAAACCTAAAATAAGCATTCTAACCAAAATCAGTATTCTGACATGCAAGTCAATGGCAGTCAGAAGACAACCTGGCCACTGTGTAATGGTTGCTAAGGGGGGGAGGCTCAATGTGGGTCATGTAACTATGCATTAGCAGGCAATCCTATGCAAATGAGGGAAGGGTTAGTGAATCCCAGATTTTCCCAGGGTGTGAGGCAGGTCCCAAGAGTTTAAGAGTATAAATAGCTGGGTGCAAGACTAGGATATAGGTGACATCATGGGGGGGTGTTAGGCATACTGTAAGTGGATTGGAGACATTTGGCTCGGGATTGTTCCTAGCTTAGCACAGCTAAGCTAGGGGTGTGTCTAAACCTGCCTAGCACTCTTTACAAAGTGTAAGCGGGTATGCACACCACGCACCGGGTTGTACAGGAAGAAAAAGGAAGTTAAACCAGGAAAAAGCAGCTCTGTGCACATTTCAGCACTCCATTTGCACGGCGCGCACACGGGCCTAAACAGGGAGGCAATGGGAAGGGAAAACAGCAGTAGGAAGGTAATCAAGGAGAACTAGCTGAGCTGCCAGGTGAAATGTATCAGAATCAGCTAATCACACAGGAAGCAGCCCAGTGCAGAACACCACTATAAACCAAGCAAACACCTAACCCCCTGGTTTTTCCACACTCTACACCACCGGTGTATACAAGCAGGGAAATTGTGAAACCAAACCTACAAAATGAGAAGGGCTGCAGCAGGCAACATAGAACAACATGTGCAAGAGACTGAGGGTGGTGAGGAAGTCAATGCTGCTGAACAAACCACAGTGAGGAGATAAAGAAGAGTGTACAGACCCAGGATAACCTACCAGGGGCTACATTAGCTGGAGATAGTGGAGTGCTATAGGGAGGACAGAGACCTCCTACAGCAAATTGTTGAGCTGTGCAGGCCACACCTGACACACCACACTGGCCGAGGGGAACCCATCCCAGTGGATAGCAAGGTATGTGTAGGCCTAGGTATACTAACCACAGGTACCCCCCCAAACTACAATTGGGGATAACATGGGCATCTCACAGGCATCAGCATCCAGAGTATTCCACCAGTTCCTGGATGCCATGTCAGCACATGCCAGTGAGCACATATATTTCCTCAACACACGTGAGGTGTTGACCCGCAATATGCATCTCTTCCACCAAATAGCTAACTACCCTGGGGTAGTGGGTGCTATAGACTGCACGCACTTACGCATCAAAGCACCACCTGGTGAGCAGGGTAGGGCCTACATCAACCACAGGGGCATCTCCTACATCAACTGCCAGGTTGTATGTGATGCCCAGGGCATTATACTGAATGTGTGTGCTGGCTGCCCTGGAAGCTATGACGATTCACACATATGGCAACTGATGCAGCTGTACCACAGATTTGCCGATGTGGACATCCCCTATGGTCACCTAGTGGTGGATGCTGGGTACCCACTGGAGCCGTGGCTGATGGCACCCATCAGAAATGCACACACACCTGAACAACAACGCCATAATGATGCACACGCATGAGCCAGACATATAATAGAGCGTGTGTTTTGGATGCTCAGGTCATGGTTCTGGTGTCTAGACACATCCGGTGGAGCCCTATACATGTACCCAGATAGTAATGGTAGGTGGTATGCTACACACTATGATCCTGTGGAAACAGCTGCAGCAGGAACAGCATGGGGCAGGGCCATACAGCCCCCCACCAATGCCAAGGCCTGTACAGGTACAGAGTAACTCGGAGGAGGTACAACCTGAGCCTGCTCCAGTAGTCGGAAGGGGGCGTGCCCAGTATGCCTTGGCCTGGGCAAAGAGGCAACGCATAGCATATGCACTGACACAGTAGGGCCCCTGGGAATGACACCTCTCTCTGACTTGCACAAATAGTAAAAGGGATGCCAAACATGACACTACCTGTGCCCAACCATGTATAGGGAGTGTACTATATGCACCCGACATAGGCAACCCTCCAGCACCATCCTCAAATCTGGCACATCCTCAAGGTAAGTCAATCAACCTTCCAATTGTCAAATGGAGTAGAATGTGTTTTTACCTGTAGCTATGGTATGGATGTGAACATGCAAGGGAATTGGGTGGCTGGATGTCAAGGCAGCAGAGAGTAGACACCCATAGTGGCAGCATGACATCTGTAACACATACTGGAGTCACCATAGTAGCCAGTACTACACAGGGTGACAAAACCCACTGCAGGAAATGGCCTGAGCAACAGGGGTGTCCATAAGAGCCACACATACCAGTCAGGAAGGATCACATACCCAGCAACAGTCTCAGCCAGCAGGACAGGTGAAGACAAACACAAACAAATGCTGTACTATGGCATCCGAATGTGCCCTATGGTTAACCCCTCCCCCCAGGCCTACACAGACCGCAGCAGGCCAGGCAGTCAGATGTATATTGTAAAGGCTAGGAAGTCAGACACTAATATGTAGGTAAACAAAGCTAGGATCTGTACTACACTGGTAAGCCCTAGCCAACAGGATAGGTAAGACTACAGACTGAAATGGAGCACCTGACATACCAGTACAGTCCTAGCAAATGTATATAAGTTTCAGGTGCACCCCCCCATCTAACGTATACATAGAGTTAACAGTCAGGTGTGCCCCCCCACTCCGGTGTAGAACAGTAGAAACAGTTAGGTGTCCCCCCCTGCTATGCAGAAATGTAGCAACAGTCAATGGCAAATGACCGATGGATACCCTACAGACACAGCATGCTACCTGTCGGTGTACATCAAAGGTCAGCACCACAGTACAAAAACAACCTGGAAGTGGTCCACACATGCAACACAGATGGCCATACTGGGCATGATCACACACTTAGAGGAATGAAGGCAATGTCAGTCAACAACATACTGAGAGGCCATACTGGGCATGCTGACACGCCTAAACACATGAAGGCCATGTCTGCAAACACCAGTGGGCCAGACATATCTGGAAGTTGCAGTTCTCAGTGTGAACACATGTCAGTATGCACCACTCCTGCCTTGCACACACAGTGGATAGGAATACAGACAAATATGTAAGGACAACACACTATAATAAGCCACAGGCACACGGGCATAGATGTGTGGAAGAGGGTGACCATGACAAGGAGCCACGTGGGCCTGTCCCAACTGGCACACAGCCTAAGGGCCCCCAACACATGAGGTGTGGATGTAACCCAATGCAGATACCAGCCACCAGTACCTGTCAGCATGACAGACTATGTGGTATATGTGCCAGCTGTGCAACAAGACTGTACAAGGAAGCAGCCATCCAGTAACTGTATACACACACCTGTAGCATATGACCCCATGTGTGCCCACATGTGGCAAGTCAACCCCTACATGAATGGGGTATGGCCCATGCACACACTGCCCTCCCCACAGCAGTAGTATGACAAGCCTGCTGAGGTCATCCAATGTGAATTACACCTTTGGGAGAGCTATAGCTCAGTAATATGCATGGCACATCCCACAACTGTGTACTGCTGTAGTGACAGAGTAGTTAGATAGTAGTACTAACCCCAGACCTGTCAATTGTGTGAGTGTGTGTTTGTGTGTGTGCCTGTCTGCCTCAGAGTGTGTAGAGTGAAATGCTTGTTAGGTTACTCACACTCTGTGCAATACATATATTCAACTTTGGTAAGGCTGCTTATGTCACTCACCTAGAAGTACACCTCTGCGAATGTGATAGCCCAGTAATTGCCATGGCATGTCCTGTAACTGCGTACTGCTGTAGTGTGATAAACTAGTTAGGTAGGTGTTCGAACCCCAGCAATGGCAACTGTGTGTGTGTGTGTGTGTGTGTGTGTGTGTGTGTGTGTGTGTGTGTGTGTGTGTGTGTCTGACTGGGTAGAAAGCAATGCTTTTTAAGCTACTCACACTCCATACAATACAAATACTCCACGTTGCCAAGGCTGCTGATGTCACTCACCTAGAAGTACACCTCTGGGAATGTGATAGCCCAGTAATCGCCGTGGCACGTCCTGTAACTGTGTACTTCTGTAGTGTGATTTAGAACAGTGGTAGTGTTCCATCTCTATCCATGCCAGTTCCGGTTGTGATGTGTGTGTCTCAGTGTCTGTGTAAGGAGCAATGCATTATAGGCTACTCAATCGCAGTACATTACAAATGCCCTACTTTGGTAGTCCTGCTGATGTCATTAATTGTGACATACACCTTTGGGGTAGATGAACTTCAGTAATGTCTGTGGTATGTAATATAACTGCGTAGTTTTGTAGTGTAGTAAACCAACTAGGTAGGGGTTCTACTCCCAGACATGACAATTGTGCATGTGTGTGTGTGTTTGTAACTCATATCCTGTGTAAAGGTGGTTGTGAGTCTGTGACACCTGTGGGCAATGTGGAGGAGTTTTGCTAATTTCATTTATGGTGGCCCTACTATATATCACAATGTCAACCATACAGGGATAACAGATGTAAATGGATGAGAATCTGGGGTGCAAAGCCATACCCATACATGTGACATCAAGGCCTGCCAATCACAGTTAGCAACCCCACTGTGCCTTCACATGTGACTCACAATGGACATACCATGCCTGACAACATGGCCTGTATGGACAGATGACGCTGACATCAGGAAATGCTGTTAGCATGCTATCAATGTGGGTACAAGGTAAATCTGCTGACCAGTACCACTACCTTCCACATGTGGGCAAGACTGGCACATCTGATGATAAGTTGTGTTCACAGCATGGGCCAGACACCCCAGGTACAGTTCCACATGTCACTGTACATGAATGTGGGAGGTGTGCACATCCTAGACACCATCCAAGTCATAGACTAGGGAACACATGCATGGCAAGTGATGCACAGCATTGGCCACAGACAACAGTCACCCAGGTGCCTGGAAGACAGATGCAATACCCACTTGTGTGGGAAAATGCAAAAGCTACAGGCCTGTGCCACAATGCAGACCATAGTCATGTGGGCTGATGCTAAGGTATACCCATTCCTACCCTTGTATAGCCTGCTAACACTGTTGGCCACCACACACCCATGCAAACATGCACCCATGTATGTCCGAACTGGACCCTGTGTGTTCGTGTGTGTGTTGTATGGTGCGTATGTCCACATCCACACACACTACTCCCCCCAGGGCACAGTGAAGCATGCCACCTTATGTCTGACACCCCATCATACTCACTGCCCATACAACCTCTGTATCACCTGTGTGGTGCATGTGTTCCCTGCACATTGATAGTTTGTGGCAATCCCACTAGTGACGATTTGCACTCCTGGCCCTGCCAAGTGTGTTAATGTGTGCGTGTCCCTGTGTGAGTGTACTTGTGCTGACGCTGGCATCTGTTTATGCAGACAGGCACGTGTACGTCACCTACTGTATATCTACCATATCCCTGTTGCAGATGTCACTCACCATCACATATATGTTCTGAGTGCTCCCTACCAGATAACCTATGTGGTGCATCCAATAACAGCATCGGACTGTGATAGCACTACATAGCTGTCGGGTGTTTGATACCCTGTGCTGGTAGGTGTGTGACACAAACATGCATCGGTTTTACCCTCCCACCCCTCCATGACATGTATTCACCTCTGTCTGCCTCCCTTACTCCCTCTCTTGCAGATGTGGAGGCCCACACCTGCATTGCTTAGGCAGCAGCATGTGTATTTAATGTGATGTTCATGATCAGCTGATGACCTCTGCATGAATTGCAGGCCTTCCCTAGCTGATTGCATGTGGAACAGGTGTGGTAACATTCCCATAGCCAATTGCATGGAAACACACTCCAATACCTGGGAACAGCCTGATGGTGGTGGCCCTTGTCTGTCACTGTGAGCAGGACTAGAACTGTCATTTGGTAAACAGCATTTCAGATGGATTGGGGATTTACCTCTAACAACATACACTGTGGGAAGAGGGCAACAAACAGGAGGGAGATGTGCCTGACCTGACTACGAACTGTAAGTGCTGCTATACTGCATATGGAGTAATGTTGGATTAACAGTGTTTGTCTGGATATGCCTGTCGTACATGTCGCAATATCTGCCATGTCAGTTCCATGTATATCAGGAATCCCCATCTGCAGGCTCATTTGCAGACTGGGCAGTGTTGTGCCTTTGGTGTCATGTGTTAGCCACGATGCATCTATCCGTGGAATGCAGAAGGTACTGTGAGGATTGCAGTCTGTTGATGGTGAAGGCCATGACAGTTACTGACTACATATCCCTCATTGGACGTATGTTGCAACAAACCCCATTACAATGGTAGATTAATGAGGGTATCACAGCAACATGTCTATACTGGCCCTGTGTATGTGCTGTCAGCCACACCTCTGTCAACCTTTGTACATATGTCATGCATGAAGTGGTGCATATATGCTGTACACCGTAAATAGTGTCAACATATCTGATAACACGCCAGTGATATATCAGAGTGCTACACATGTCATGTACAGTAGGGGTTACACTTAATGCCATACCCTGGAAGTCCTGTGGATGTTTGTACAGTACTGAGGTCTGTGTAGTGATGGTGAATGCCGGCAGTGTGTTTATTGTTAATATGTACCATGGCCTGTGTACAGACTGTGGTAGATGTCATTGTTCTAGCTCCCCTTCTATCTGTTGTTACATGCTGCCCCACTGTATGGTACCATATTACCTTACATGTGTGTAGGGCCATACATACACATGTCCCATACCACAGACAGCCATCAGACTGGACTGTGTAGCAGTCCAGTATATGTAGGGTCATTCTGTGAGTGGCACATATGAGGATGGTGTAGGACAGATAGTCCATATACTGTACTACTATGCTAGTGTACCATATGTGGCTGTGGCTGGGTTCACATTGGTTATGGTTATGCACTGTCACACAGGTGTATCCTACCCTGTGCTGTGACATGGCTGTCGAGCCTGCTATATATGCAAGTACTGTACCATGATAACCTTAGGATGTCTGTCAGTAGCCAATGGCACACATGCTATGAGCAGATGTCACCTTCCACACACACAGTATCTGTGACAACAATCCCAATGACAATAGCAAATGTCTATTAATATACCAGCTATACATACCAGACATCCCCCTGCACTACTTCATTGGGACTATTGGGGCTGGGGTAGGGCTACACTCCATGTCCAGGACATATGGTGGGACGATATGGACATGTATGTATCCAGATAGCCATATATATATGTGTGTAGTACTTCCAATTACCACTGTCATGGCAACCACCCACTATGAATCCCTACATCATGTGGGTGTATTCGCTGTACATTCCCTGTGTGATGGACATCCTTCCTGTGTGTGGGCATCAATGTTACAGACAGCAGGTAGCAATACCTCTTACAGGAGAAACTGCACACTCAGGGCAGCCACTTATATGTAGGGGGATCAGGATATACAGACAGACTGTGAGTAGAGTGGTGTAATGCTTTGCATATTACTGGTGTTACAGGGTGTGTGTGTGTGTGTGTGTGTGTGTGTGTGTGTGTGTGTGTGTGTGTGTGTGTGTGTGTGTGTGTGTGTGTGTGTGTGTGTGTGTGTGTGTGTGTGTGTGTGTGTGTGTGTGTGTGTGTGTGTGTGTGTGTGTGTGTGTGTGTGTGTGTGTGTACATACTAATTTACCTTGGACTGCAGTCTGTCTGCATATCTCACTACTGTGGGCCTATCCTCTAGCTGGACAGAGGTGTGCCTATCATGTGTTGTCTGTCCACCACACAGGTCCTGTGTCACATATTACACTGGCAGTGTGTGTGTGTTGCATGCTAGCAGTACATGGCTATATCCATTTGTGTATCTGATGTATTTCTGCATAAGAGTATGTTGCAACACATCCTGTAACACCAGCATGTTCCAGGGCATGTTACTGCAATATTGCAGGTATGGCCCTGCATTCCTGCCTTTGTCCTCCACATATAAGGCAGCCTTTGTCCTGCTGTGATACGGGTATGGTTGTTAGGTAATGGCCTATCATTAACTACTGCTAGCATTCCTGTTATCATCTCATTCATAGCGTGGACACCCACAGCATTTGTTGGCCAGGGACCATACATGTGACAGATACATTGACATTACCACAAGTAATGAATATCCCCCTAGGCCTTGACTGCAGGGTGTAATTGGGGGCTGCTGAACTACATATAATATTGTTGACTGTTAAGTATCATGCAGGCAAATCCGTTGTCAACTGTTGTATGAATTGAAGGGCTTAGCCTGGACACTATAGTATGACATATAGCTGCACTGTCTGCATCGACTGTTTTGTGTGGGCCTTGCATCCATCACTGGTTATATACATCAACATCCATGTGCTGTCAGTAATGACATGCATTATTGTATGGTACACAAATAAAGGTTGTCTGTGTATACATACCTGTGTGTTGGTCATGTACTTTGAATTGTGAGTGGGTATATTACAATGTAAGTATCCCTTTTGTGGGGCTGGTTGCCACACCACACACATCACAGGTATCAGTTACAGGGCTTGTGGCTGGGGATATACATTGCACCCAGTACGTCCACACTACTGCTACACATGTATGGCTACTAATACCCTTTGTCTGTGTATATGTGTATGTACCCATATATATATATATATATATATATATATATATATATATATATATATATATATATATATATATGCATGGATGTGTGTGCTTATCTGTACCTTTGTAATGTGTAGCCCTTCAACATAGTACATTCCCTGCGGTACAATGGTGTATCTGCATGATATGTTACAGATATTGGCCTGGCATGTACAGATGACATGGATAACTGTTGGAGCATTGTAGCTGTGTTGTGGTGGGTCCTGCTGTCAGGTACTGCATGTGCTGGATATTAGATTGCACAACATATCCGTTAGGGTGGGGCGGTTACATTGCAGTAATTACCAGGTGCCCCTCATGTGTGCCCCCACCCCCATTAACTGTGCTCGTGGTCTGTTATGTAGTACGGTGTGGGCCAGGAGTCTGTTCCCATGTGGAAATCATATACACATGTCTATCTGTATATATATATATATATATATATATTTTTTTTTATTTTTTTTTATTTTAATGTATATCTGCATAAGTACATATGTTACATCCCCTTATATTGACATTGATATAGCTCTAGCTATGTATATGTATCCATATATATATATATGTGTATGTATATATATATATATATATATATATATATATATATATACACTGAACATATTAATCTATCTCTGTATGTTTGCTGTTATATGGTTATTTGTGAGCCATGCATCATACATACACATATATATACCTATAGCTGTCTATCTCTCTACATTAACAGATGTATAGCTGTCCATATGTCCATGCATGTTCAGCCTACATGTGTGGCTTGTACCTCATTCCCTTGGCATTTGACATTGATGACCTTAGGAATGTGGTCAGTCATTTGTGCTGGCACGTACGTGTTTCAGACGCATCATCTCCTGCAATATATGTGTTCTACCACATATAACTGTGTAACTTGCAACGTTTGAAGTGTATTAGAGCAGGATATGGCAGATATCCCTATATGTACCCACATTATGGTGCACTAGGTCCGGGATTCATGCATTAAGAGGTTGTGTGGTGTGTTATTACTACATTCCCTGTGCTGTTGACTGATTGTGCGGGATGATATGTATGTGGAATGAGTGGTTATGTACATCTGTCATGATTTAATGGTAAATCACGTAGTGTATGATGTGCAGCATCCTGGGTGTGGGCCTTCCACAGGCTGTATATTGTGTTTCAAGGCAGAACACCAGCTGTCGGATACAGAGTGAGTTAGGGATATTTGAGCTGTCGTACATGGGTATGCGCGGGTATGCGCAGAGCTAAGCAATGCTAAGCTCGGGTTGCATTACCTTACACTCAGCTAGCATCTACTTAGCTCAATCTCTGTAGGCAATGCTTACCCCTGTGCGAATATACGTACACACATTTACAACTGCTTATCCATGCGTACTACTGCTGTTATGCGTTTACACATGCTTACTAGTGCCTTAGTCAGTATGGCACTTCACATTTGCATTTAAGGCAGTACTCCTGTGCAAATATAAATGTTACTTAGTAGGTTATACAGCACAACAAAGTTAACATACGGATATCACATGGAGAACAGGATGTGCTGCAGTGGGACCTGACCTGGGAATGCGTGCGTGTTAGACGGATGCTCTGGCCATTACACTATTGCTGTTTTGTTTCGTTTGCATATGTCTACAATAAAGACGTATCCATGTTCCCTTCCCCCAGCCCCCGAGCTCCACGTACACAGCATCCATCCATTCCCCGGTTGCTAACCCTGTCATACTACACTTCCACACATTTCCCTCTCTGCACGTCTCAGTACACCTCCAGTATACTGTCCCTACCCAAGCGTCTGCAGGCTCTTCATCCGTTTAGTCCACGTACATACCAGCCTTCCCGTGATCCTCCTCTGATACTGGTGGTGACATCGATATGACCCACAACTGTTGGTTCATCCCACCAGGGATGGACCTGTTGTTGTGTCAAGAGTAGACCTTGCTGGTCTACAGTGTTTCTCCCATTGGTAGTATCCTGCCAGGGTATTGTGTAGCAGTGTTTTTTTCACACACCTGGCCAGCCTCATCTCCTAGTTCCACGGAACCAATGCCACAGGTGTGACATACTGTGCATGAAGCATGCTCACATGCCCCCATGGTGTGCACCGTATATCATTATTCCCTTCGGTACTATGCAGGACTACTGTTCTCACAGTATGATTGGACAGGCACTGTTTTGTGCTGCAAATAGACTGCTCATAATACTGTGGTTGAGCAATGGATATGTATTCTGGTATTAATCTACACACTTATATACATTTCCTATACTGTTGGATGTCTGTGCTGGATGATGTGTTTGTGATCACAGCAGTTGAATGTGTATCTGCCATGGCTTAGTGGAACTCGCATCTACTATAGTGTTCAGGGTCGGGGGTTTGCAACCTGACAGTGCAGATTCTTTTGTTAATGGCCACAACAACAGCTGTTGGCTACAGAGTGACTAAGGCACTGTAGAACATTTGTAGGCAGGTATGCGCTTGTTTGCACGAAGCACAGCATTACTGACCTCTGGTTACAGCATCTTGCACTCAGCCTCTACATTGCTTCACCAGTGTGGTACTCGCATACTGGCGGCCACATAGGCTTACACCCGCTTGCTCCTGCATACACATGCATAGCATCGTGCATTTTGTTCACATCTGTCAACCGGGACACTCGGACTGTATGCTTGTCCATTGTCAGCGGTGGCCCAGGGTGTAGAGCTCCACATTGACCCCGGCTACGTATCACAATTAATACTGGGGTGATCACATTCATAGAGGGTAACAGACATAACATAACTATGTCCCCCATTAATCATGCATAGTTTACATTAAACTGTCAGTATTATCCATGCTTAGGTGAGGTTTACATGTCAGGTATGACTGTTGACAAAGGTCAGTTTAAGGTGTGGTTGGATTCATGTTTCACAGGTCAGGATAGGTTACATGCAGGTATTCGGGGTAGGTGTAGTTATTCCATACCTGTGTGGTACTGTAGAGGCAAATAGCTAAGGAGTAGGCAGGTAGGTAGTGGGGGTGACATTGTAACTGTATAGTAGCCTGTAGATATGACTGGATGGGGAGCAATAGGGAAGGTATGTCAGATGTTGGGATTTGTATGCGAGGCAGGACAAGAGGTGTCGGTATCACTAGCTGATGTAGTGGTATACAGTGTGAGGTGGGGGGGGATCGCAAGGTAGTGAGCCTGTACTACTCCAGGTGTACTTGCGGTGTTCCTTCATGTGTTAGTTACATGTGAGCTGTTGGACAGCTGTGATACTACATGTGGGTTGGGGTTCCAGATACTGGCAATATAGTGGGGGAAGAGGGTGTCGCCTACGTGTACCCGTAGATATTAATAGGAATGGAACAGGGGCTGATAGGTACATGTTGTGCATGGGGCACAAAGGGGGTGGTGTTAGTAGGGGGATTATCCAGGGGTGTGCAGGATGGCTGTAGGGAAGGTCCACAGCTGGCCATGTTGTCTACGACAACAGCTGTGCATATGCACTGCATTTGGTGTTTCCGTTGGACACTCACACCCTGGGTGGGGGTGAGGACTTCAGTAATACCTTGTGATGCCTATTACATCGGCTTACATGCCTACAGTGGGGTGTTGCGACCGTGTGTTCATAGGTGTTGTGTAGTGGGTAATGCAACAATAGATATGGTTATACCGTACTTTGTCATGTACACTGGACTGTGCTGCGATGGAACCCATATTGAGAATGGCTGCCCGTTAGGCGTAAGCATGCCTGTCAACTGTACAGAATCCACGGCCTGTCCAGAGTTTGCTTCATGATATTGGTGTGTTCCTCTTACAATCTGCATCAGTCTGGCAAATGCCTGGGAACTGACACCATTAAATACAGACAAGTAATTGGGTTTAAGACTCCACATCCTTCAGACGAGTCATGCTAATGCATAACCTATTATTCTATCAACTTTCTAAGGTTGTAAGTGGGATATGTGCTTTCTGTCCCTATTTGTCCCCCCAACGGTTTAGGTTCTGTCCAGTGGTTTCGCTCTTAGAGGTTGAGAGGTATGGGTGTAAGCTCTGCCCAATTCGCCGAATACAACTGCGCCAGCCAACACCTGCACGACTAGGCCCATAATTGCATACCCATAGTTCCACCACCTGGCCCTCCTCTAAGCACTCATCCTTACTGTGGGTGCAGGTGGGGTTTAACCACACCACTACACACTGCCCACTCTCCATGTGTCGGGACCCACATCGTACATTGTCTCGACCCATGGGTCATCAGGCTTGCACAACCTACTGGTTCATGTATGTATACAGCCTGGTTGGATAAATCGTTACAGGGACTAACTCCGATAATCATTAATTTTTGGGGTGTATCCTGCTTGTGATCTGGGAAGCAGTGGTGTGTTTACTTATATCGTGTGTTTGTATGTTTCACCTGTCTAGGTGGGGGAGGGTTGATGCTACGTGTTACACGTTTGTTGATTGGATCCCCACCCCAGTTGGCATGGCCTGTGAACATATGTAATCTTTAACTGGTGTATAATATCTATATATATATATATATATATATATATATATATATATATATATATATATATATATATATATATATATATATATATATATATATATATATATGCTGTATACTACTATTTAACAAATTGTTTTCTAGTCCTGAGGAGCTTTTCTCCCTGGGTCTCTGCTGTAAATGAGCCAGAAGCTCAGCCAGACTTACCCGGTTAACAGATGTGATTTAAATAAATAATTCAATTAATATCCTAGCTATATATATGTGTGTATGTTTACACACATATATACATATATATTTCTACATATCTATATACATATATATGTATATATCTGTATTTGTATGCATACATATATATATATACTGCTGTATATAAGGATAGTAGGGAGGTAAAATATTAAGTGTACTTAAAGGGCAGACTAAATAGAACTTCTGTTACCTTCTGCAAACAAGCAAATGTAATATAATGTAGCATTAATCCACAACTGGGTGTGGCTATCACAAGATACCCCCATAGTTAGCATGGTTTGATCATGAGGGTAAAGTGTAAGCCAGCTGTGGGGAAATCATGTAGTAACTGCTCACAGTCATGGATTATTGCTATCATAACATGACATTATTTAAGAAGCTCAAAGTAAAACTCCTCAAACTGCTGGGGAATTAAGATCCTCTGCAAACATGCAGTGAAACTGCAAAAAACACAAAGTCAATGTCCAAAGCAGAAGGCAACAACCATGGCAATAATATTGATAAAAAAACTTCTTTATTGACTGGTAGGTGAGTGCTTTCGTGCCTCCTGGCACTTCATCAGACATTTTTAAAACTAAAACCACATGGGTTTAAATATCAACCCCTTTGTTACATCACCAAGACTTTTTCCAATTACTCATTCAAATTGTCTCACTCAAGCACTCTTGACCATTTCCTAACTGTGTACCATTGAACATTTCTTCATTAAAAAACACAAAAGCATATTAAATAAAAAACATTCCATATAAAAGCATCTATATATTACACATATATTACATCTATTTCTACAATACATAAATACTAATTATACCATGACCCCCCATTAATATTCCAAAACGTGCACGCTGATTGGCCAGCGTGCAAGTTGTAAATCGACTTATACTAATGGAAAAGGTCCGTCGCCGGACTTTTCCATTAGTATAAGTCTTTAAACACTGCCTCGCTATGTTAAAGGAGTTTAACATAGCGACAGGTTTAAAAAGCAGCGGAGATCTCCGTTGCTTTTTTTAAAGCTGTCTCGCTATGTTAAACTCATTTAACATAGCGACACAGTGTGTAAAAAGCAATGGAGATCTTGTTTTCTCCGTTGCTTTTTTTTTAAACCTGTCTCTCTATGTTAAATGGGTTTAACATAGCAAGACAGCTTTAAAATAAGCAACGGAGATTCTCCGTTGCTTTTTTTTAAAGCTGTCTCGCTATGTTAAACCCATTTAACAGAGCGAACATAAAAGCAACGGAGATCTTGCTTTCACCGTTGCTTTTGCCCACAGCTCTGATGTACTGCGTAGGCATGCGTAGTACATCAGAACTTCTGCGGAATACCAGACAGCTGCGGAAGGGCAGCAAGGAGGCATTATACAATGCCATTATTTAAGAAAAGTAATTATTTTTTTTCTTAAATAATATCATTGTATAATAGCAATAACCCACTTCTGGGTGTGGGTAATGCTGGATTTACCCACGGTTGGCTTTGTTTGGTCCCTCGGGCTTCGCCCTCGGGACCAAACCACGCCAACCGTGGGTAAATCCAGCATTACCCACACCCAGGCGTGGGTTATTACTATAATATCATTCTTTGTCTATAAAAAGAATAAAACAAAAATTATAAAACATAGAAACTGTTCTGTCATTGATCACTAGATGGCAGTGTTCTTTGCATCCCTTTTAGCACAAATTCTCAAATTTTACCTATATGTGAAGATGTATCTGTCTTTATTCCTTCATATACTGCATAAAAAATCTCTTTATTTTAGTAGTGCTTCATGGACATACCTGCCCGCAAAACTGCACATAATCAATTCATAGCATCCACTACTAAAACCTCCCATATGGAATATATAATGGCACATCAATAGCCCCTATCTATACATCTCTGTAGCTTTCCAAAGCTCATAAATTAAGTTGCCTGACCACTCTAACTCTGCTGCTATAATGTCATTTATGTTTAAGTGGCTTGTCCAACAAAAATGGTTTCAATGAAACCTTGTCATTGAGACCATATTTTCTATCTGTTTGTAATCTGATAATCCTTCTGGTTTCACATTTCTCTGTTTAATTTCTATAGTTTCCTAGTTTAATGCTTCTATTGACTAGTTCTATTACTGGAAACACAAATATGTGTGTCAAGCCATATGCCAGTACATGCCTAGCCAAGGCATTGCTGCCATCTTCCTTATTTGTAAATGCCTAGCCAAGGCATTGCTGTCATCTTCCTTATTTATAGTGTACAGGTGCTCCCTGACTCTCTCTCCGAGAGTACTGTTCATTTTCCCTACATAGATAGAGAGGCGTTTAATGCACTTCACTAGGTAAACTAAGTTTCTTGGCTTACAATCTGCGTAATGTTTAAAATAAAAAAAACTTGATGTATACTGGGATGCTCAAAACTGCTGTCATTGGCCATGTGAGCACAGAAATTACAGTTCCTACAACAAAATGTCCCTATTCTACCATATCTCACTTTCTTATTCCCTTCTCTCTCATAACATAAGAGTCTCTTAAGGGACTTGTTATATATGAATATCTCGGCCTCTCTCCTACTTTATTCTTAATTTTATCATCTGTCATCAAAATGTCCCAATCATGCTGATAATTCCATGAGAGAGTCATGAGAGTTCCCTATTTGGGAAGCTACAGAGATATATATACAGAATATACAGCTCAGCAAGCTGCTGCGTGGTGCCCTGCAGAGTTCTACAGCAGCAGAGAGACAAAGGAGAGACTTTGGAGTGATTAAGTATCATTTTTCTGCATTTTCTTGCTGCCTTTAGCTAATTCTGCCTAAAACGCCAATTTTCTAGAGTTTCTGTGATTTAAAAAGCTTGTTTCAGCTACATATTGTACTTATTTTACTGCCTGTACTTTAACAAAGTCATTTTTGTGTTTAAATTACCTCTTTTACTGTTGTAGGCTACAGACTCAAGTCTGATAGCCATGTCTGTGCATTTAAAGTGCTTTTTTGATTGTAACTGCTTTATTTTCTGAAAAAAAAAAAAAAAAAAAATATATATATATATATATATATATATATATATATATATATATATATATACACTTGTTTTCCCACCTTTCTAAGCTAGTATAGTCCAGTTTTCAGGTTAGTGCTGAATTCAGGGCTGTGTTACAAGTTTCTGTGTTTGCCCATACCTTACTTGGATAGAAGGAAGTTTCTCTGTTCACTGTGAGAGAGGGAGCTTTGAGCAGCCTGTCTGTTCCTGGAGGAGTGGTTTCAGCCCAGAAATTAGTAGTTTATTGGCCATTTTGGACTAATTTCTCTCTTTCATTTCCTTCCTATAAAACCTGCATTTGTGAGGTTTTTGCGCTAGTATACAGCTCAGCAAGCTCCTGTCTGGTGCCCTGTAGAGTTCTACAGCAGCAGAGAGACAAAAGAGAGACTTTGGAGTGATTAAGTATTATTTTTCTGCATTTTCTTGCTGCCTTTAGCTAATTCCACCTAAAGCGCCATTTTTCTAGAGTTTCTGTGATTTAAAAAGCTTGTTTCAGCTACATATTGTACTTATTTTACTGCCTGCACTTTAACAAAGTCATTTTTGTGCTTAAATTGCCTGTTTAACTGTTGTAGGCTACACGCTCAAGTGTGATAGCCATTTCTGTCCATTTAAAGTGTTTTTTGATTGTATTTGCTTTATTTTCTGAAAAAAACAAAAAAACAAAACAATATACTTGTTTTCTTGCCTTTCTAAGCTAGTATAGTCCAGTTTTCAGGTTAGTGCTGAATTCAGGGCTGTGTTACAAGTTTCTGTGTTTGCCCATACCTTACTTGGATAGAAGGAAGTTTCTCTCTATTGGCCATTCTGGGCTAATTTCTATCTCTTTCATTTCCCTGCTATAAAACCCGCATTTGCATGGTTTTGTGCGCCGGGCAGCGCCAGGTAGCTAGCGTATAACTATTCCCGGCACCACAAAGTCTACTCTTCAATTTTTCCCTTGGAACTAGACAAACTTTCAACTTAAGCACTCAAACCATTCACTTCTCATCCCGGCACTTGCTCAAAACTCATAGCAAGCACTAATAAACCTTAGCACTAGACCCCCCCCTATACTGTAAAGAAGGACAAGGCTCTCTATTCAACTTTACCAGCCAATCAATAAAACAGTTCACTGTACCTATCCAGGCATGTCCAAATAACAGTTTCAGGTGTACTCTCCGGTCCAGCTGGTGAAGCTGGGCATTTTGAGTCAATATTACAATTGCCTCATGTACACAGAAAACCCTCTCCTCCTTCCACCAAACACTAATACATGTGAGAGATGCAATTATACAGCCAAACTGGAGACTAAGCACTCTCAACCCAAGACTGGACCAGACAGTCAAGATGAGAAGGGAATTACTTGCATCACACCACCAGTCTCACATAGACCTATGAAACCAGCACTGGCAAAAAACACACATAAATACATGAAAACATACTCGGAGGCTCTAAACAAAAATCTGCAAAAGCAACAGAAACCTCCAAAGCAGACATCCAAGCAACCTCCACCCCCCAACACAAACCATGCAACATATACTTCACAAAACCAGTGTGCCATGCAATCACAGCCCTTAAGGCAAAATAACATACCCAACACACTAGTAATAGGTGACTCTATAGTCAGGCACACTGACATCCCACTCATTAGGCTGAACAAGGAGAAGGTTACTGTTAGCTGCCTGTCAGATGCCAGGATCCGCCACATAACACAAGCACTCAGGTCACTCCAGAACAAGTACAGATATGACTATGTCATTGTCCATGTTGGTGTGAATGACCTGAGCTGTACCTCCCTGGACTACATGAAAAGAGACATGGAGGAGCTCTCTGATCATGTAGCCCAGGCCGGTATGACCCTGACCCTGAGTAGCATCCTGCCCTCACCAAGAATGATACCACGGTATAGAGAAAAAATAATCAATTTCAACAACTGGCTAAGCTTCTGGTGTCATTCAAAGGGGAACCAGTATCTGTCAGCCTGGGATGACATGCTCGACAAGCCATGCTGCTTCGCTAGAGACGGCTTGCACCTGTCACCCTTAGGCTTTCAAATACTGGCCAAGGCTCTTGCCACCCCCATAGTGCCTTTTTTTAGGCAAGGCTCAAAAGACGAGCCCACTGCCGTAAATAGCACAAGTAACAACAAACTGAGGGCAATGCTACTCAATGCCAGAAGTCTAAACCTCAAAATGCATGCACTCAAGGCACTCCTCAGTATGGAGAAAATCGATATCTGTGCAGTAACAGAAACCTGGTTTAAGGCTCCAGAGAGCAACCCAGCACTACCAGGATACAACTCATACCATACATTTCGGCCACAAAACCCGAACCTAAATACAAAAGGCGGGGGTGTATCCATATTCATCAAGGATACCCACACCTCCAGGTTAGTGGCACAGCACAATGCTTCAGAGATCATCCATGTGCAACTAACAACGGGTAAAACTGATATTCAAATTATAGCTTGCTACAGATCACCCACCATGTCTCAGGACCCCCACTCCACATTTCTGGAAACATTGGGAAACATAAAGGTCCTACCAAACACCCTGATATTGGGTGATTTCAATTACCCAAACATTAACTAGGAGAACTACCCCTGCCATAAACAAGCTATACAATAGAAGGAGGAAACTAGTACAGAAAAGAGTAAAATCCCAAGAAGGGAAGACATCCCTGATCAGTATCAGCAAGAAACTACGTTTCCTCATAAAATCATCCAAGGCTAGCTTAAAAAAAAAATTGCCATGGACTCCAAAGATAACCACAAGGCATTCTTTAGCTATGTCAAGAATCTAAGTGGCAATTTTCAGATCTGCTCGGATTTAGTGCAGAATGGCACAAAATACACTGAACCGACCAATATAGCCAACATCCTGGCAGACAGGTTTGGTGCAAACTTCAACCCCCCTCACCCCCAAAAGGGCCCATAATTATACCAGAAGAATGTAGTGCCCCTGAAAGCAGAGACACTCAGGTTAAAACAGCCCTCTCCAAAGCCAAAAACACATCATCAATGGGACCGGACGGTGTCCCAGGCTGTGTCCTACATGAGCTCAAAGATGAACTAACCCCTCACCTAAACACACTGTTTAAACTCAGCCTCTCCACAGACTATGTGCCCACAGAGTGGCGCACAGCAATGGTTATTCTGCTCCACAAAGGTGGAGCCACAACGGACCCTGGGAACTATTGCCTTATAAGCCTGACTAGCTTGGTCTGCAAAGCTATGGAGTTCATTATCATGGATCTCATTAACAGAGACACTGGGAACCTCTAAACAATGGACCCTACCCAGTTCGGCTTTGTTAAGGGCAGATCATACCTCCTAAATCTGGTGGACTTCTTTGAGTCAGTTACCAAGGCTATAGACAATGGAAAGGTGGTCCACACAGCCTACCTAGACCTTGCAAAGGCCTTCGACACCATTCCCCACTCAGGTATTATAGACAAGCTCACTAGCCTGAACATAAACCCCTATGTCATGAGATGGGTTACCAACTGGCTCACAGACAGCACCCACATGGTAATAGTTGTGGGAGCTAGGTCTGACTCTAAACCGGTTACAAGTGGCATTCCTCAGGGCTCTGTCCTAGGACCCTTCCTGTTTGGCATATACCTCTCAGAGGTACAGGCAAGCACAGGAGGACTATGGCTGACCAAGTTCGCAGATGACTGAAAAAAAGGGGCTAAAATTGACTCTCCGGCTGACACCGACATCTTCCAAAAGGGTCTCACTGAGACAGATACCTGATGTCAAAACCATGGCCTCAAGCTAAATGCCAGAAAGTGCATAGTCATCCCCTTTGGAAAAAATAAAAAGTACCCACAAACTACCACATAGGTGGTAGCACCCTAAATACTGAAGATGTAATAAGGGATCTGGGGATACAAGTAGATAGTAACCTCTCCTTTGATAATCACATTGCCAAAGTGGTTAGAAAATATTTCTATGTGGCCAACCTAATCACAAAAGGGTTTGCATCCAGATCAATAGAGATAATTGGGCCCCTCTACACCTAACTCATCAGACCCATCATAGAGTACAATGCCCCATTTGAGATGTATCTTACAAGACACCTGCAACAACTGGAAAGACCACAGATGTACCTCAACAAGAGAATCACTGGCCTCAATCAGATGCCCTATGCAGCTCAACTGAAGAAACTCCAGCTGTACTCGGTTGCATACCACCTACTCAGAGGTGATCTCTGCCTGACATACAAGGCCATGTATAACCCAGAATTGACGGACATGCTCCACCTAAAGAAAACCATATCCCCTCGAGCCACATGCTCCAGGGATCTAAACCTCACCACAACAATAAATAGGACGTGGTGGAGGGATAGATTCCTGTCCCAGAGATTTCCCATGCTCTGGAACAACATTCCAATCTACATTAGGCAGAGCTCCTCGCTAACCCTCTTCAAGAAAAACTTTGACGAGTGAGTGGGAAACAGAAAGTTTATCCCAGGGATCACTTCAATGGCTCTGCTGGACAGAGGCACAGGGAACTAATCTAAGGGTTAAAAGTGCTTGAGTGAGACAATTTGAATGAGTAATTGGAAAAAGTCTTGGTGATGTAACAAGCAGGCTGATATTTAAATCCATGTGGTTTTAGTTTTAAAAATGTCTGATGAAGTGCCAGGAGGCACAAAAGCGCTCACCTCCCAGTCAATAAAGGAGATTTTGTCATTATTTAAGAAGTATATTGCTTATCTTTCTTACGTAACCTGATTGCATAATGTCAGTTTAATGACCTTCTTTGTCTGCTCCATATTGATGTACCATGCATGCATATGTCATCTACATCTGCATGCTTACACAGTAAAACTGAACAGTGTAACAGAGGTAACAGAAGAGAACATCTCCATTGCAGTTTCCCTCTCTCTCTGTCTCTTTCTCTTTCTTACTCTCCTGAATTATGTCTCAGTCCCTTTCCTCAAGAATTTTAGAGAAAAATAAAAATAATAGGGTGAAAAATGGCAAATTAAAAAAATATATATTACTGTGGTTTGGCATTAATGGTCATTGTTTGAAAAATATAAAGCATGAAACTCCATGATATTATTGATTGACAGAACCCTAGATACATTTACTAGAAAATCAAACATGTTTTAAGTGCCACTGCACTCGCAGTGTTGGTAACCATAACTCACAAGTGTCTGGGGTTTTTCCTCATGTTTTACCCTGTCCCTCATAAAATATGTTAGGAATAGTATTATTGAGCATATTTCCATAGCAATTCTGGCCATTTAACAATACTTTTGTGGCTAGACTTCTTTCCAATGGTATATGCTTGATTCATAATGGACCCCCTGACTGGGCTGTCCAATAAACATGTATGTTTCTCAGTATTAACAACCCTTTATTGTATAATATTCAGGTCATAGCATGGGGCTCACTCAGTGCCCTCATGTTGACAGTACTGATAATATTATTAATTACTACTACTACTACTACTAATAATAATAATAATGATAATAATTACTAAGCCCTCACACCTACCACACCAAAATAAAACTAATTGCTACAGTTAAACATAAACAAGCTTATCAAACATTTCCATTTTTCTCTCTCTTACCACTCTCTGGTGATATTCATCCCAACTCTGGCCTCTCCTCCCATCTTAACTCCCCAGTATCCTCCCAAACTAATTCCAAGCCAATCCCCTCTCCTACTAATCCCACTCATCTCCTTCTAAAGCAAGGACCACATCATCATCACCAAAACCATTAAAAACTAGCCCACTTATTTCAGACTCACCCAAACAGCTTAAATTAATTTCCTTATATACTTGTAGCATCAATAACTCTATGCTTGGATCTCCCACAATGCACAAGATAGTTTTGCCATATCTGAAACATGGTTAACACCCCATATACCTGAATCTGAAATATTACTCCATGGTTATAATATCATCAAGGCTGATAGAAGTCTAAAAATTGGTGGTGGAGTAGCTTTACTATACCCAATCTTGAAATCCTACCCTACAATAAACCTATTCCAAAATCCCATAATACTGAAGTCCTCATCTCCCATCGTAAGCTAAATAACCGTACATGGCTATGTATTATAGTACTCTATATTCCCTAGGTAATAATGTGTATTATAGTACTCTATATTCCCTAGGGAATAATGTGTAATATAGTACTCTATATTCCCTAGGTAATAATGTGTATTATAGTATTCTATATTCCCTAGGGAATAATGTGCATTATAGTACTCTATATTCCCTAGGGAATAATATGAATTATAGTACTCTATATTCCCTAGGTAATAATGTGTATTATAGTACGCTATATTCCCTAGGTAATAATGTGTATTATAGTACTCTATATTCCCCAGGTAATAATGTGTGTTATAGTACTCTATATTCCCCAGGTAATAATGTGTATTATAGTACTCTATATTCCCTAGGTAATAATGGTATAACAGTAGAAAGCATCCTAAACTGGATCTCACATACAATTTCTAATGAAAATATAATCCTAGGTGATGTTAATTTTGATTGGCATATTTTCTCCACAAAATATCCATCAACTAGCCTAAACCTATTTGTATTGACTTAACTTATTTCCTCCGCCACACATTATAACTATCCCAAAAACAGTAGCTTAATTCTTGATTGGATATTGGTGTCTGATTCCACTAAGTATGTCTCCATTGGCACCCTCTCTGATTCCCACAGTAATCATCACCATTTATATGCAAATAGATTCTGTGTCCATCTTGTCAAATAACACTTACTCAGAACTTCCCATAAACTCATTAATTTGAACCCCAATACATTTAGCAGAATTCAACCACAAAATCAACTCAACACCACGGTAAATGGAGTACACAGCACAGGCAAAAAGCAAATCCAAAACAATTGACACACTGAATTAGGGGTTTCACCCGAAAGCTTTGTTTATTTGCTGTTTGTTTTATATTAAATTATTTGGCGTTTCATGAGTACATTTTTTATTTATTTTTAACAGAATTCTAAACCCCTTTAACTGGTCTTTCCTGAAAAACATTCCACTCAATGAAGTTGTACACAAATTTAACTCATGTTTCCTGAAGACTCTCAATAGTCTGGCTCCAATTAGAACAAGACTAGAGAATAGCCCTACTCCTTGATTATTCATTCAAAGCAGGCACCTAATTTATGAAAGAGAGAGGGCTTGGAAAGAATGGTTAAAATATAGATCTCTCCAAAACCTACAACACTTTAAAAAAAGTATGTAACAGTACTAAAAGACAGATTATCGCAGACAAAAAAAAATCTACTTCAGTAATCCTTTACTAAATCAGTCTTCCAATCCTAAAACATTCTGGTCTTCTATTAATAATGTATCCACCCTGGAACATCCACCACTCCTAATCCTGCACCAAATAACACAGTCTCTAAAATAGCTGTTCAATTTAGCACACATTTTATAGAAAGCATTAAAGCCCTTGTCACACTGCCAGCCCAGCTATTGGGAATTTTGTAAAAAAATTCTATGTCATTTGTGAATATTGATATGATTTATACAGAAGTGCATGGAAAGTACTGAGCTAAAATGTAACCACAGCATGTCCAATTGGAATAGAACAGGAATGTGCCTATACTATTGTAACTGTTTAGATGTATATGTTTAATGGAAACTGGAACACAGGAGGTTAACTTGAAAAAAATCAGAGAAAATAGTTGGAATTAAATTGTTTTTTATAATTGCTGGGCCATGAACAAAATATGTTATCTCTCAGTTTCAGTGCAGTAGCAAACACAATATTTAGAGCTAGAAGATTCTGTATTGTCTTGAAAGAGAAGTAATTACTAGGTTTGATATGTAGAAGTGTTTTATTGTTTTATGACTTCCAGGATCTACAAACATCTGAGAGATATGTATTTTTTTCACAGGGAGATGCTAAAATTCTGGTAGTTTCTGACAAAGGGTGTTTAGCTTGGGAGCTATAGTCAGGTGACAAAAAGTAATGTCATCCAAGCTAACCTAAAAGTAATATTTGATATTCATTTAAGAACTCTCTCAGAGAGAAAGATTGGGCATTTTGTATTTTGTCTTTGACCAGGAAACATCCACTCACCTGCACTTGCCTTGCTGTAAGTAAGTTTCTAGGGTATAGTAACTCTTTTAAATTCAAATAGGAATATAGTTAAGTATAGCCGAGATGTTTTCTTTATTTATTTGTGTCTGTCCTGTAATGTTTTAAATATTTCCTGTGATTTTGAATACTGATGTAACTGATTACTTACTGAGTATTGTCTTGTTTTTTTATTTTTTTATTATTAAATATATTTAAACCTTTTAATTGTGGCTGCTCTGTTTAGAGATATTTAAGCTCTTAGAGTACTTGCATATCTATATGGTGACACTGTACAGGCACTACTAAATAGCCTTGCTCTTGGTCAGACTACCATTTGTTTTAATAGTAGCATTACACAGTAAGATTGGACACCCTTTGTTAATGGTCTTAAAGTAGCTGATGAGTAGTGGCTGTTGGGGGCTGGAACTACCTTATAGTCCGGGCAGAAGGGTGCACAGCTAGTAAACCTGTGCCAACCTTTCCCAGGTGTGTGTGTGTGTGTGTGTGTGTGTGTGTGTGTGTGTGTGTGTGTGTCTATTTGCATATAAATCAAACCTCAAAGTGTGTTTATGTGTCAGTTACTTGGACAGGGACATGAAGCACTGGTTGGACAGAGAGGGTGCTGGAGGTTTTTGCTTGGCCACTCAGCTAAGATCTCAACCCTATAGCTGTGCCAGTGGTGAGTCTTATTGGGGATCTGGAGAAAGAGGGAGAAACCAGCACCAGACTGACTGTGATCTCTGTGTGCTCTTAAGGGAAATTGCACTTTACTGTGCGTGTATGTGTCATCCTCCCAGTGTGCATGTTCCCCACTGTTGCCAGTGGTGAGGATTGAGGCTCCCGGATTACTGGGCCAGTACAGAGGCATCACAGCCCTTACTAAATATTTTCATCTCAACAATCCTGACATGCCGTATCCTAATACAACAAACATCCCTATTTTAATTTTACTCTAAAACCCATTCCAACCTTCTACATGAAATCTCTGCTTTTTAAACTGAAATCCTGTTCTCCTTCAGTAGATAATCTCTCAGCAGAATACCTCAAGCTCACAGCCAGTTCCATAGTCTATTGTGTATCTCTTCCAATTAACAGATTTATCAAGGAATCATACACTCCTTCCTTAAGAAAAAAAATCTTCATAATCCCCCTTCATAAAGGAGAAACCTCATCTGATATAACCAATTTCAGACCTATCAGCATATTGTCCCCTTTATCAAAATTTCTGGAGAAGTGCATTCACAAGCAACTTCTTCAACATATTCTTCATGAAAATATTCTGGCTCCCACACAGCATGGTTTTAGACCACACCATAGCACTACCAGAGCCTTACTAACTTTCACAGACACTATTAAAAAGACCTAGAGATGAAGGCAAACTTGTTTCATCTGTATTCCTTGATCTCTCTAAAGCTTTTGATCAAGTCTCTCACCAAAGACTCATGTACCAACTGTCTTCCTTTGAGCTCTCACAACCCTCACTACTCTGGGATAACAGCTACCTAAGCGATAGATACCAATCTGTTAAATGGCTCTCCACTTTTTCTCCCTTCCTATCTTCCTGTCAATACTGGTGTGCCACTGGCCTCTATTCTCAGCCTCTGTTCTTCAAAATATTCACTAACAGTTTACCTAACTACTCTCGCCAAGCTCTCCTCATTCAATACACATATGATTCTCCCTAATATGCATTTCTGACAACCTGATACATCGTCAGAGAATTACTCAAGAAGTCATTAACTCTGTTAAAATTTGTCTACAGGATAATCACCTGCTGCTAAATCTCAAAAAATAAATTACTTCTCTTTTTCCCAAATCCTATTTCCACAAATAATAAAAAAAGTAAAACTTCTTCCTTGAATGATACCATGATTGAAGTTACCCCACATACAAAACTACTTGGCATAACAATCAATGACAATTTTAAATTCAATTTACATATCCACAACAGCATAAAAAACCTGCAAAAACTAGGTACCCTACATTGAGTAAAGAAATTCCTTCAGACTCTGCTAAGGTAACTTTAGCTACTACTTACCTCTTACCTTCTCTCCATTAAGCAGCCCCTATCATAACCAGCCTATAAGCTGCACTTACTTCTAAGCTCGAACAGTGTTATAACAAAGTTACCAGATTCACTTGCAACAGACTTGATGGACCCACCACTGTTTAGCACTAAAACACTTAACTGGCTCAAGCTTCCTCACCACCTGTCTTATTCTCAGCTCACCTTAACCCATAAAATTATCCACACCTTATCTGCCTGCCTAACAATTAGACCCATACTTCAACACTATCTTCCAAATCATGACCTTTGGTCAAATAATAAGCAGCTGCTTACCATGTACAAAGTACAAAGGGCTGCTGGGGGTCAGTCTCTATTCCAAAAGAGTAGCTAGAACTTGGAATCAAATTCCTGTATCACTCAGGTCTACACACACCTTCATCTTTTCAAACCATTACTATAGACTTCCTCTCTGCCTCCTGGCTTTGTCCCTGCTCTTCATCTGGGACATAGCTCTCTAACACCTTTCATCACCTTTCTTGTACCTCCTTTTAAAGCACTAAATCCCTTAACCTGCTTATCCCCTTCTAATACCTTACTTTATAGTACTTCTTAAACTACACTACCTACTTCTAACTAGCACAACCAAATTACTATTACCTCGCTACATCTCTATTAACACTCAGACTTGCTCATCTCATCTAATACGTCACTCTGTTCTATTTGTTAAATCCTACCTATCTTATACACCACTCTTCTTTCTGTAAAGTCTCAGTACAAGGCTTGTAAATGTAATGTTTGTGCATATCAATACAGATTTTATTATACTATTATGTTTTGTATTTACTGAAAATAATGACCGTCACCAGTACTGTTGGCCAACAGGGTGCTGGCAGAAATTGGGCTACTGTTAGCCGAAGGAGGAGAAGAGGGGGAAGGCATGCCCGAAGGCAGGTAAAGGCTAGGACTGTGATAGTGAGGGTCAGAACTTTGAATGTTGGCAGTATGACTGGTATAGGGAGAGAGCTAGCTGATATGATGGACCGAAGGAAGGTTGGTATATTGTGTGTGCAAGAGACCAGATGGAAGGGGAGCAAGGCTAGGTGTATCGGAGGCAGTTTCAAATTGTTTTATCATGGTGTGGATGGGAGGAGAAATGGCGTAGGCATTATCCTGTAGGAACAGTATGCTAAGAGTGTTTTGGAGGTGAAAAGAGTGTCGGATAGAGTGATGTTTATGAAGCTTGAAATTGATGGTGCAATGATGAATGTTGTTAGTGCATATGCTCCACAAGTTGGGTGTGTGATGGATGAGAAAGAAAAATTTTGGAGTGAGTTGGATGAAGTGGTGATGACTGTACCCAAGGGTGAGAAACTGGTGATTGGAGCAGTTTTCAATGGGTATGTTGGTGAAGGGAACAGAGGGGATGAGGAAGTGATGGGTAGGTATGGTGTTCAGCAAAGGAATGCAGAAGGTCAGATGGTAGTGGATTTTGTGAAAAGTATGGACATGGCTGTGATAAATACGTATTTTAACAAGAGGGAGGAGCATAGGGTGACATATAAGAGTGGAGGAAAATGCACAAAGGTGGATTATATCTTATGTAGAAGGGCCAGTCTGAAGGTGATTGGAGACTGTAAATTCTTGGCAGGGGAAAGTGTAGTTAGGCAACATAGGATGGTGGTTTGTAGGATGACATTGGTGATCAAGAAGAGGAGGATGAGTGTGAGGGCAGCACCAAGGATCAAATGGTGGAAATTGAAAAAGGGTAATTGTGAGGTGATGTTCAGGGAAGAGTTAAGACAGGCACTGGGTGGCAGTGAAGAGTTACCAAATAGCTGGGTAACTACAGCAGAGCTAGTAAGAGGGATGGCTAGAAAAGTGCTTGGTGTGACATCTGGAAAGAGGACGGAGGACAAGGAGACCTGGTGGTGGAATGAAGAAGTACAGGAGAGTATACAGAGAAAGAGGTTGGCGAAGAAAAAGTGGGATTGTCAAAGAGATGAAGAAAGTAGACAAAAGTATAAGGAGATGAGGTGCATGGCAAAGAGAGAGGTGGTGAAGGCTAAGGATAAGGCGTATGAAGAGTTGTATAAAAGGTTGGACACTAAGGAGGGAGAAAACGACCTGTACCAATTGGCTAGACAGAGGGACCGAGCTAGTAAAGATGTGTAGCAGGTAAGGGTGATAAAGGATAATGAGGGAAACGTACTCACAAGTGAGGAGTGTGTGTTGAGCAGATGGAAAGAGTACTTTGAGGGGTTGATGAATGAAGAGAATGAGAGGGAGAGAAGGTTGGATGATGTGCGGATAGTGAATCATGAAGTGCAATGGATTAGCAAGGAGGAAGTAAGGATAGCTATGAAGAGGATTATGAACGGAAAAGCTGTTGGTCCAGATGACATACCTGTGGAAGCATGGAGGTGTTTAGGTGAAATGGCAGTGGAGTTTTTAACTAGATTGTTAATGAAATCTTGGAAAGTGAGAGGATGCCTGAGGAATGGAGAAAAAGTGTTTTGGTACCGATTTTTAAGAATAAGGGTGATGTGCAGAGCTGTAGTAACTACAGAGTGATTAAACTGATCAGTCACAGCATGAAGTTATGGGAAAGAGTAGTGGAAGCTAGGTTAAGAAGGGAGGTGATGATTAGTGATCAGCAGTATGGTTATGCCAGGAAAGAGCACTACAGATGCGATGTTTGCTCTGAGAGTGTTGATGGAGAAGTACAGAGAAGGTCAGAAGGAGTTGCATTGTGTCTTTGTGGATTTAGAGAAGGCATATGACAGGGTGCCTAGAGAGGAGTTGTGGTATTGTATGAGGAAGTCGGGAGTGTCAGAGAAGTATGTAAGAGTGGTACAAGATATGTACAAGGGTAGTGTGACAGCGGTGAGGTCTGAGATGGGAGTGATGGATGCGTTTAAGGTGGAGGTGGGATTACATCAAGGATCAGCTCTGAGCCCTTTCTTATTTGCAATTGTGATTGACAGGTTGACTGACGAGATCAGACAGGAGTCCCCATGGACTATGAGGTTTGCAGATGACATTGTGATCTGTAGTGAGAGTAGGGAGCAGGTGGAGGAGACCATGGAGAGGTGGGGATATGCTCTAGAGAGAAGAGGAATGAAGGTCAGCAGGACTAAGACAGAATATATGTGTGTGAATGAGAGGAAGGATAGAGGAATGGTGAGAATGCAGGGAGTAGAGGTGGGGAAGGTGGATAAGTTTAAGTACTTGGGATCGACAGTTCAGAGTAATGGTAAGTGTGGAAGAGAGGTGAAGAAGAGACTACAGGCAGGATGGAGTGGGTGGAGAAGAGAGTCAGGAGTGATTTGTGACAGACGAGTACCAGTAAGAGTGAAAGGGAAGGTCTACAAGAGGGTAGTGAGACCAGCTATGTTATATGGGTTGGAGACAGTGGCATTGACAAAAAGGCAGGAGTCAGAGCTTGACGTGGCAGAGTTGAAGATGTTAAGATTTGCACTGGGTGTGAAGAGGATGGACAGGATTAGGAATAAGTATATTATAGGTTCGTAGGTCACAGGTTCATACTAGGCTATCTGCCCTAGGGAATTTATAAACCTAGCCAGAGTGTGTTTGGCTTTCGCCACCCATTTTAAATTAATTTCTTTTTCGAGGTTAGTATACTGTGCCTCTGTCTAACAGTGACACAGAAGTGATATACGGGGTAAACCTATGATCTCCCATCCACTCATCAAGATTCCTCTTGAAGAGAGTCAATGAGGGACTCAGCCTAACCTGGACTAGGATTTTATTCCAGAGTGAAGGGAGCCTCTGGGTTATGAATCTGTCCCTCCAGCATGTCCTATTTATTTCATTGCTGAGGTTCAAGTCTCTCGAGCACGTAGCTCGATGGGATTTGGATTTTCTGAGGTGCAGCATGTCCATTAATTCCGGGTTGGACATGGCTTTATACGTCAGGCACAGATCGCCTCTGAGCAGGTGGTATGCCACTGAGTAGAGCTGGAGTTTCTTTAACCGGGCAGCATATGACATCTGTTTGAGCCCTTTGATCCTCTTGGTGAGGTACTTTTGGGGTCTTTCCAGTTGCTGCAGGTGTCTGGTAAGGTACATCACAAAAGGGGCATTGTACTCAATTATGGGCCTGATGATGGATGAGTAAAGAGGCATGATGACCTCCCCTGATCTAGATGTGAATGTTATTCTAACCACTTTGGCCACGTGGTTGTCAAATGAGAGATTGCTATCAACTTGGGTCCCCAGGTCCCTAATTACTTCTTCTGTACTTAATGGATTACCACCTATGTGGTAATTTCTGGGCACTTTGTTTTTGCCAAAGGGGATGACTATACACTTTTTGGCGTTTAGCTTGAGGCCATGGCTTCCAGTTGTCTGTTTCTATGAGGCCCTTTTGGAGGATGCTTGTGTCAGCTGGAGAGTCGATTATGGCCCCCAGTTTGCAGTAATCTGCGAACTTGGTCAGCCACAGTCCATCCGTGTTGGCCTGTACCTCCAAGAAATATATACCGAGCAAGAGAGGTCCCAGGACTGCGCCTTGTGGGATGCCACTTCTAACTGGTTTGGAGTCTGACATGGCTCCAGCAATTCTAACCATGTGGGTTCTGTCCCTGAGCCAGTTAGCAACCCATCTAGTGACATAGGGGCTTATATTTAAGCTGGTGAGCTTATCTATAATGCCCGAGTGGGGTATTGTATTGAAGGCTTTTGCGAGGTCCAGGTAGACTGTGTGGACCACTTTCCCCTCGTCAACGGCCTTGGTGACTGTTTCAAAGAAATCAACCAGGTTTAAGAGGCAGGATCTGCCCTTAACAAAGCCGAACTGGGTAGGATCCAGTGTCTGTATGTCCCCAATATCTTTATTTATGAGGTCCATGATGATCCTTTCAATAGCTTTGCAGACCAAGCTAGTCAGGCTTATGGGGCGATAGTTTCCAGGATCCGTTGAGGCACCACCTTTGTGGAGAGGGACCACTGTTGCTGTACACCACTCTTTGGGTACATATCCTGTAGTAAGGCTGAGATTGAACAGTAGTTTTATGTTTGGGTTTAGCTCTTCTTGGAGTTCATGTAGGACGCCCGGAACACCGTCTGGTCCCATTGATGCTGTGTTTTTGCTTTGGAGAGGGCAGCTCTTACCTGAGCATCTGAGATGTCAGGGGCAGCACTCTGCTGGGATAGATATTTGCCCTTTGGTAGGGGAGAAGTTTGCTGAACCTGTCAGCTAGGATGTTGGCAATGTCTGTGGGTTCGGTGTATTTTTTGTCATTTTGGACTAATTCTGAGCATATCTGGGAATTCCCACCCAGCTTCCTAACATAACTAAAGAAAGCTTTGTGATTATCCTTAGTGTCCTGTGCAATGTTTCTCTCGAAGCTGGCCTTAGATGATTTTATGAGTGCCGTAGTTTTGCTAATACTGATCAGAGATGCCTTCCCTTTTTGGGATTTTGCTCTATCATGTAGTAGCTTCCTCCTTCTGTTGTATAGTTTGTTTATGGCTGGGGTCCACCAGACAGGACGTCTGCCTTTGTAGGATTGGGTCTTGGTTTTATTTGGGATTGCAAGATCCATGCATTCCTGAAGGTGTTCATAGAATGCATTTATAAAGGACTCTGCAGTCTGGGCCATATTTTCAACAGGCCCGGGGGCTTTGAAGGATTCCACCTCGGTTTTGAGGAGTGTGAAATTTGCTTTAGAGAAGTTGTTCACTGTGGTTTTCTGGGCAGGGCGTGGGGTCGGGATGTGAATATCCAGTGAGATTAGTTTATGGTCTGATCTTACCAGTGAGGGATACACTTCTGGCTTGGAGCATAGAGTCCCCATGTTGGTGATGATCAGGTCCAGTATGTTTTCCCTTCTTGTGGGAGTGGTAACAAGTTGTTCCATAGCATTTGAGTTTATAAATTCTAGGAACCTTTGGGCTAGGGTGTTGGAGCTAGAGTAATGCTCCCAGTCTATGTTTGGGTAGCTGAAGTCACCCAATATAATGGTGTTTGGAGAGACCTTCATATTTTCCAGTGTTCTCAGGAAGGCTGGGTTTGGGAGGGTGGTCTGTAGCAGGCTATAAACTGGAAGGCAGTTTTACCCACTGTTAGCTGCACATGGATAGTCTCTGATGCTTCGTGCTGTGCCACCAACCTGGAGGTGTGGGTATCTTTGACGATATTGATACTCCCCCTCCTTTTGTGGTTCGGTCCAAGTTTTGGGGCCAAAAAGCATGGTATGAGGTATAACCTGGTAGTGCTGGGGTGCTCTTGGGAGCCTTGAACCAAGTTTCTGTTACTGCACAGATATCAATGTTCTCCATGCTAAGGAGAGTTTTGAGTGCGTGCATCTTGAGGTTTAGACTTCTGGCGTTGAGTAGCATTACTCTTAGTTTCTTATCCCTTGTGATACCTATGGAGGTGGGTTTGTCTTTTGAGCCTTGCCTAAAAAAGGCACTATGGGGGTAGCAAGAGCCTTTGCCAATATCCAAAAGCCCAGGGGTGACAGGTGCAAGCTGTCCCTAGTGAAGCATCGTGGCTTGTCGAGCATGTCATCCCAGGCTGACAGGCATTGAATCCCCTTTGAATGACACCAATACTTAAGCCAATTGTTGAAATTGATCATCTTGTCTTCATATTGTGGCATCATTCTTGGTGAGGGTAAGATGCTACTTAAGATCAGGGTCATACCAGCCTGGGCTACATGCTCAGAGAGCTCCTCTATGTCTCTTTTCATGTAGTCCAGGGAGGTACGTCTCAGGTCATTCACACCAGCATGGACAATGACTGAGTCATATTTGTACTTGCCTTGGAGTGACCTGAGTGCTTGTGTTATGTGGCGGATCCTAGCACCCGACAGGCAGCTCACCGTCACCTTCTCCTTGTTCAGCCTGGTGAGCAGGACGTCAGTGTGCCTGATGATAGAGTCACCTATTACAAGTGTATCAGGTGTGTTGTTTAGCCTTAAGGGCTGTGACTGTTCAGCACACTGGCTTTCTGAGCTATGTGTTGCACGTGTTTTGTTTTGGGGTAGCGGTTGCTTGGGTGTCTACTTTGGAGGTCTCTGCTGCTTAGGCAGATTTTTATTTAGAGCCTCCGAGTATGTTTTTGCGTGTTTATGTGTTTGGTTTGCTATCGTGGTAGGTCTATGTGAGACTGGAATTGTAGTGAGTGTGGTTTCCTTCTCCTCCTGACTGGTTACGCCAGTACTGAGTTGAGAGAGCTTAGCCTCCAGTTTGGCTATATGGTTGCATCTCTCACATGTGTTGGAATTTGTTGGGAGGAGGAGAGGGATGTCTGTGTACATGAGACACAAAAACTACAATCCACTCTGCTACAGGCCCCATAAAGGCTCAGTGTCTCTCCAACCTAACACCACTCTTAAGTATTCAACTCCGGTACCACCTTTAACATTCCTATAAGAAAAGTGCAGTCCGGGTCTGAACTGTCTGCAAACAGCTACAGCTAACTTTGAACCTAACACCACTCTTAAGTATTCAACTCCGGTACCACCTTTAACATTCCTATAAGAAAAGTGCAGTCTGGGTCTGAACTGTCTGCAAACAGCTACAGCTAACTTTGAACCTAACACCACTCTTAAGTATTCAACTCCGGTACCACCTTTAACATTCCTATAAGAAAAGTGCAGTCCGGGTCTGAACTGTCTGCAAACAGCTACAGCTAACTTTGAACCTAACACCACTCTTAAGTATTCAACTCCGGTACCACCTTTAACATTCCTATAAGAAAAGTGCAGTCCGGGTCTGAACTGTCTGCAAACAGCTACAGCTAACTTTGAACCTAACACCACTCTTAAGTATTCAACTCGGGTACCACCTTTAACATTCCTATAAGAAAAGTGCAGTCCAGGTCTGAACTGTCTGCAAACAGCTACAGCTAACTTTGAACCTAACACCACTCTTAAGTATTCAACTCCGGTACCACCTTTAACATTCCTATAAGAAAAGTGCAGTCCGGGTCTGAACTGTCTGCAAACAGCTACAGCTAACTTTGAACCTAACACCACTCTTTAGTATTCAACTCCGGTACCACCTTTAACATTCCTATAAGAAAAGTGCAGTCTGGGTCTGAACTGTCTGCAAACAGCTACAGCTAACTTTGAACCTAACACCACTCTTAAGTATTCAACTCCGGTACCACCTTTAACATTCCTATAAGAAAAGTGCAGTTCGGGTCTGAACTGTCTGCAAACAGCTACAGCTAACTTTGAGTATGTGTCTAACTGTTTGAGCCAATCTTCATTTTCCCCTGGAGAGCACTGTGCTTTGGCTGTAAGCAACCCCCCCCCCACCACCACCACACACACACATCTTCCACTTTCTCTTATTCCCTTCTGTTAGCAAATAGTATCAATAACTGATCAATACTGTGTGTTTGTTTATTTAAACTATACCACAGTAGCCTACTGATATAAGGTTATCCTGGTTTTCCACCTGAGAAATTAAGACAAGACTTACAGTTTCAGAGCAGTCCTTGGTCAATTGTGATTGTTCTTAACACATACTTGTCTTGCTTTGGCTCATTAGCAGCAGTACAAAGAACTGCCTGCTCACACCCTTGTTCTCCCTCCCTTCCCTGTTTATTACCTTAAGACAATCCCAGAGTTAATAAATATTACCTGTGGCAGGCACCATTTGTAAAACTACAATCCACTCTGCTACAGGCCCCATGAAGGCTCAGTGTCTCTCCAGTAAGTGTTTTACAACTGTAAATGCCTATTTATGTTGAATTGTATTAGACATTTTACAACTGTATATGTTTATGTTGAATTTCAAGCCTGTACTCCAATCTGCTTACTTACACTATTAGACTATTTACCCCACTCATAGGACCAAAAACTGGGACTGGGTTAGCCGCTCAGCGCCAGCTTCTGGCTCGCTGCTCCCTCCCTGCCCCTTATCCCACCCGCCCCACTGTGTCTACATTTATAGCCACTAGGCCACACCCCTACTTCCTCTCCAACCTACACAACTTCCTCTCCAATTTCCTCCCCACCACTTTACTGTTTAACCACTACTATTCCTCTGAAGCACATTGACCCCACCCATTGATGACATATAACATGTTTATAAATAATTATAAACTCCTTCCTCTTATCTTACCACTCTTAATTCTGCCATACTTTCTTACTAGCTATGAAAATCTCACATTCGTAGGTTTCTCTTATCCAAAAATGCCAAACCAAGACCCCCTACCTCCACTGACTCGGAACTTGCCCACTACTACACTACCCCAAAAATTATAAATTCCAACCACTTGCTTCTAAAAACCACTCCAATCAACACCAAAATCCAAATATGAACTAAAACTACTATTCCAAGTTATTAGACTACTAGTGTATCTAAGAAAAACATAACCAAAGATGGGGACATCCATCCTAATATGCCACTTAAACATTAGGGACATCCAGTCCCCTAATGGAGTTTCTTTAACCGGGCAGCATATGACATCTGTTTGAGCCCTTTGATCCTCTTGGTGAGGTACTTTTGGGGTCTTTCCAGTTGCTGCAGGTGTCTGGTAAGGTACATCACAAAAGGGGCATTGTACTCAATTATGGGCCTGATGATGGATGAGTAAAGAGGCATGATGACCTCCCCTGATCTAGATGTGAATCCCTTCATGATTAGGTGGGCTATATAAAATGTTATTCTAACCACTTTGGCCACGTGGTTGTCAAATGAGAGATTGCTATCAACTTGGGTCCCCAGGTCCCTAATTACTTCTTCTGTACTTAATGGATTACCACCTATGTGGTAATTTGTGGGCACTTTGTTTTTGCCAAAGGGGATGACTATACACTTTTTGGCGTTTAGCTTGAGGCCATGGCTCTGGCACCAGTTGTCTGTTTCTATGAGGCCCTTTTGGAGGATGCTTGTGTCGGCTGGAGAGTCGATTATGGCCCCCAGTTTGCAGTAATCTGCGAACTTGGTCAGCCACAGTCCATCCGTGTTGGCCTGTACCTCCAAGAAATATATACCGAGCAAGAGAGGTCCCAGGACTGCGCCTTGTGGGATGCCACTTCTAACTGGTTTGGAGTCTGACATGGCTCCAGCAATTCTAACCATGTGGGTTCTGTCCTTGAGCCAGTTAGCAACCCATCTAGTGACATAGGGGCTTATATTTAAGCTGGTGAGCTTATCTATAATGCCCGAGTGGGGTATTGTATTGAAGGCTTTTGCGAGGTCCAGGTAGACTGTGTGGACCACTTTCCCCTCGTCAATGGCCTTGGTGACTGTTTCAAAGAAATCAACCAGGTTTAAGAGGCAGGATCTGCCCTTAACAAAGCCGAACTGGGTAGGATCCAGTGTCTGTATGTCCCCAATATCTTTATTTATGAGGTCCATGATGATCCTTTCCATAGCTTTGCAGACCAAGCTAGTCAGGCTTATGGGGCGATAGTTTCCAGGATCCGTTGAGGCACCACCTTTGTGGAGAGGGACCACTGTTGCTGTACGCCACTCTTTGGGTACATATCCTGTAGTAAGGCTGAGATTGAACAGTAGTTTTATGTTTGGGTTTAGCTCTTCTTGGAGTTCATGTAGGACGCAGCCCGGAACACCGTCTGGTCCCATTGATGCTGTGTTTTTTGCTTTGGAGAGGGCAGCTCTTACCTGAGCATCTGAGATGTCAGGGGGGCAGCACTCTGCTGGGATAGATATTTGCCCTTTTGGTAGGGAGAAGTTTGCTGAACCTGTCAGCTAGGATGTTGGCAATGTCTGTGGGTTCGGTGTATTTTTTGTCATTTTGGACTAATTCTGAGCATATCTGGGAATTCCCACCCAGGTTCCTAACATAACTAAAGAAAGCTTTGTGATTATCCTTAGTGTCCTGTGCAATTTTTCTCTCGAAGCTGGCCTTAGATGATTTTATGAGTGCCCGTAGTTTTTTGCTAATACTGATCAGAGATGCCTTCCCTTTTTGGGATTTTGCTCTATCATGTAGTAGCTTCCTCCTTCTGTTGTATAGTTTGTTTATGGCTGGGGTCCACCAGACAGGACGTCTGCCTTTGTAGGATTGGGTCTTGGTTTTATTTGGGATTGCAAGATCCATGCATTCCTGAAGGTGTTCATAGAATGCATTTATAAAGGACTCTGCAGTCTGGGCCATATTTTCAACAGGCCCGGGGGCTTTGAAGGATTCCACCTCGGTTTTGAGGAGTGTGAAATTTGCTTTAGAGAAGTTGTTCACTGTGGTTTTCTGGGCAGGGGGTGGGGTCGGGATGTGAATATCCAGTGAGATTAGTTTATGGTCTGATCTTACCAGTGAGGGATACACTTCTGGCTTGGAGCATAGAGTCCCCATGTTGGTGATGATCAGGTCCAGTATGTTTTCCCTTCTTGTGGGAGTGGTAACAAGTTGTTCCATAGCATTTGAATTTATAAATTCTAGGAACCTTTGGGCTAGGGTGTTGGAGCTAGAGTAATGCTCCCAGTCTATGTTTGGGTAGCTGAAGTCACCCAATATAATGGTGTTTGGAGAGACCTTCGTATTTTCCAGTGTTCTCAGGAAGGCTGGGTTTGGGAGGGTGGTCTGTAGCAGGCTATAAACTGGAAGGCAGTTTTACCCACTGTTAGTTGCACATGGATAGTCTCTGATGCTTCGTGCTGTGCCACCAACCTGGAGGTGTGGGTATCTTTGACGATATTGATACTCCCCCTCCTTTTGTGGTTCGGTCCAAGTTTTGGGGCCAAAAAGCATGGTATGAGGTATAACCTGGTAGTGCTGGGGTGCTCTCGGGAGCCTTGAACCCAAAGTTTGAGTCGTGCTAAACTAAATAAAAGATACAACACCAAAATCAAAAGCCTTTTGCATGCTGAAAAACATAACCAAAGATGGGGACATCCATCCTAATCCAGGCCCAACCTTAACTCAAAATCCTACCAGCCCACCACTCTCCCACCGACTGGTCAACTCCCTCCTAATATGCCACTTAAACATTAGAAGCCTAAACAATAAGATACATAGCCTGCATGCTGTACTAACCACATACCTCCCCAACATAATGTGTCTATCTGAAACATGGCTCCGGCCATCAACCAAAGACAATAAGATCCTGCCTCCTGGTTACAATATACTTAGGGCAGATAGAGTAAAGAAAAGAGGAGGTGGAATAGCCGTCTTATATAATAGCACACTTAACATCATAACTAACCCTATACAACCACCCCAGGTCTCTAACGCTGAAATACTAGCTCTAAAAATTCTACTAAATAATCATAAGGGCATTAACCTAATTGTCACCTATATCCCCCCTGGGAACAATGTAGAAACACTAGAGGTCATTCTACATTGGATAGCCAACAACTACCCTCAAGAAACCATTGTCCTGGCCAATGTTAATATTGACTGGAACCAATGCACAGCACAGTCCAACCCCATCCCTGTTAACCTACATGGATTCTCTCAGATAATATCATCTAACACACGTACAGGTAACAATAACCAAAAAGAGAGTATACTAGACTGGATACTCACCAACAGTCATCCCCAGAACTATATGTCTGGAACTCTCCCTAATGATCTTAGTGATCACCTGCTCACATACATCATGAAAGACAAAATTAATTGTACAAGCTTACCTATTTATAGGTCTATCAGATCCAAGAAAAACTTTGACCCAACTAAATTTCAACTTGAACTCAAATCATGTAACTGGACAAAACTAAAGTTCCTTCCCTTGATGAGGCAGTGTCATCATTTAACAATTCATTCCTTACTATACTTGACTTGCATGCCCTAAACGCTCAATAAGAATTAAAACTCAACTAGCACCCTGGCTAACAACAGACACCAAAACCAAAATAACAACTAGAGACAAAGCGTGGGATAAATGGCACTACCAAACTACCCTAGATCGTATCAAATTCCAACACCTTAGAAATGAGACTAAAAAGCCATCATACTAGATAAGAAAAATTACTTCTACAATCTGCAACATAAACATCAGAATAACCCTCAAAAGTACTGGGCAGGCATAAATAAACTTCTCCAACCAGGCAAATCCACTACTCGACCCCAGGAACATTATCTGACAAGAGCCAAGAAGATATAGCCAATTCATTCAATACTTTCTTCACAGAAACCATCCAGTCATTAGCTAACCAACTTTCTCCTCCCACACTTCTATAAACACTATACCCGACTCACCACTCTCTTTTAACTTCCAGCCAGTGTCCACATCCTTTATCAGATCCCTTTTGAAAAAACTGAAGCCAACCACCCTTTCAGCTGATCTTCTGCCGCTCGAATACCTGCAAATTGCTGCAGATGTCGTAGCCTACCCTATCTCAATCCTAATTAACAGAACCATAACCGAGGCCTCAATCCCCTCAATTTGGAAAATATCCTATGTTATTCCACTCCACAAAGGAGGTTCATCCACAGAACTATCCAACTATAGACCTATAGCCATACTATCACCACTTGCCAAAATTATGGAAAAGTGCATGCACAACCAACTAATGCTCTATCTAACCCAAAATAAACTACTCACAGACTCTCAACATGGATTCAGACCCCATCATAGTACAACCACTGCCCTCCTCTCTTTTACTGAAAACATTAATCTTAACCGGAATAATAAAAAAATATCCTCCGCTCTCTTCCTGGACCTATCGAAAGCCTTCGATATGGTAAACCATCAGTTACTTCTATATACTTTAAAAACCCTGTATCTAGATACTCCAGCCCTTGACTGATTTCAAGCTTACCTCACTGGAAGACAACAAGCAGTAATGTAGCAAAACAAGCTCTCCTGCCTACTACCAAATACCATAGGAGTTCCTCAAGGTTCCATATTAGGACCTCTCCTCTTTTCAGTCTTCATAAACGACATCCAAACAGTCATCCCTGAAGCCACCTGCATTCAATATGCAGATGACTCGACTATAATATGTTCCAATGCCTCTCTTGCAAATCTACTAACTACCACCCAACATAGCTTCACCAAAGTCGAAAACTGGCTTGCCAACCATCTCCTGATCTTAAATCCAAACAAAACCAAGTTACTTCTCTTCTACCCAACCAATAGATCTCTGACTGAAAACTTCACTATAAAATCCAATAATGGGACCATCATCTCCCCAGACACCTATACAAAGCTATTAGGAGTAAACATTGACAATAAACTCAGATTTGATATACATATCAACCAAGCCATTAAGTCAGTCAACAAGAAACTTGGGACCCTATATAGAATTAAAGCCTTCCTTACCACGAATGCCAGGGCAGCCACAGCCCGTTCACACCTTCTTTCTACCCTACTATATGCCTCTCCTGTCCTCACTCACCTTAACAAATCTGATCTGGCCAAGCTCTCATCCTGCTATAATCACATTGCCAGGTTGTTACAGGCCTACCCTACAGAACACACCACTGTACTAACCTGAAAAAGCTTGGATGGATAGAATTCCCACACCTTCTTCACCAGTCCCAACTCATAGAGGCCTTCAAAATCCTTAAACAATCTGAGAATACCCCAGCACTAAAAACTTAATGACTCCTACTCCAATCTAAGCTGCCTGCTCAGCAAACAGACTCCTTGTCCAAACAACTAAATCTCTCAACCTAGGTGGTGACGCTATTTGCCAACACCATTGGTAAAATATGGAACTCTCTCCCAAATAACATCAGCTCAACTTCTCTAAGTCAATTCAAAAATAGTCTAAAACTCCACTTCAAGTCACACTGGCTAGCTCGTTGCCCAAACCCAGACTAGCTCTGTGGGCTTAATTAAAACATAAACAACTAGCTAAGATGATAAGTACTTTGGATACTGTGATAAAGAAATATGTATTCCTGCTAAACCAGTGTAATCTCTTGTTTTGGGGTAGCGGTTTGGGTGTCTACTTTGGAGGTCTCTGCTGCTTAGGCAGATTTTTTATTTAGAGCCTCGAGTATGTTTCATGTGTTTATGTGTTTGGTTTGCTATCGTGGTAGGTCTATGTGAGACTGGAATTGTAGTGAGTGTGGTTTCCTTCTCCTCCTGACTGGTTACGCCAGTACTGAGTTGAGAGAGCTTAGCCTCCAGTTTGGCTATATGGTTGCATCTCTCACATGTGTTGGAATTTGTTGGGAGGAGGAGAGGGATGTCTGTGTACATGAGACACAAAAACTACAATCCACTCTGCTACAGGCCCCATGAAGGCTCAGTGTCTCTCCAACCTAACACCATTCTTAAGTATTCAACTCCGGTACCACCTTTAACATTCCTATAAGAAAAGTGCAGTCCGGGTCTGAACTGTCTGCAAACAGCTACAGCTAACTTTGAACCTAACACCACTCTTAAGTATTCAACTCCGGTACCACCTTTAACATTCCTATAAGAAAAGTGCAGTCTGGGTCTGAACTGTCTGCAAACAGCTACAGCTAACTTTGAACCTAACACCACTCTTAAGTATTCAACTCCGGTACCACCTTTAACATTCCTATAAGAAAAGTGCAGTCCGGGTCTGAACTGTCTGCAAACAGCTACAGCTAACTTTGAACCTAACACCACTCTTAAGTATTCAACTCCGGTACCACTTTTAACATTCCTATAAGAAAAGTGCAGTCCGGGTCTGAACTGTCTGCAAACAGCTACAGCTAACTTTGAACCTAACACCACTCTTAAGTATTCAACTCCGGTACCACCTTTAACATTCCTATAAGAAAAGTGCAGTCCGGGTCTGAATTGTCTGCAAACAGCTACAGCTAACTTTGAACCTAACACCACTCTTAAGTATTCAACTCCGGTACCACCTTTAACATTCCTATAAGAAAAGTGCAGTCCGGTCTGAACTGTCTGCAAACAGCTACAGCTAACTTTGAACCTAACACCACTCTTTAGTATTCAACTCCGGTACCACCTTTAACATTCCTATAAGAAAAGTGCAGTCTTGGTCTGAACTGTCTGCAAACAGCTACAGCTAACTTTGAACCTAACACCACTCTTAAGTATTCAACTCCGGTACCACCTTTAACATTCCTATAAGAAAAGTGCAGTTCGGGTCTGAACTGTCTGCAAACAGCTACAGCTAACTTTGAGTATGTGTCTAACTGTTTGAGCCAATCTTCATTTTCCCCTGGAGAGCACTGTGCTTTGGCTGTAAGCAACCCCCCCCCCCCACCACCACCACCACACACACACACATCTTCCACTTTCTCTTATTCCCTTCTGTTAGCAAATAGTATCAATAACTGATCAATACTGTGTGTTTGTTTATTTAAACTATACCACAGTAGCCTACTGATATAAGGTTATCCTGGTTTTCCACCTGAGAAATTAAGACAAGACTTACAGTTTCAGAGCAGTCCTTGGTCAATTGTGATTGTTCTTAACACATACTTGTATTGCTTTGGCTCATTAGCAGCAGTACAAAGAACTGCCTGCTCACACTCTTGTTCTTTCCTCCCCTTCCCTGTTTATTACCTTAAGACAATCCCAGAGTTAATAAATATTACCTGTGGCAGGCACCATTTGTAAAACTACAATCCACTCTGCTACAGGCCCCATGAAGGCTCAGTGTCTCTCCAGTAAGTGTTTTACAACTGTAAATGCCTATTTATGTTGAATTGTATTAGACATTTTACAACTGTATATGTTTATGTTGAATTTCAAGCCTGTACTCCAATCTGCTTACTTACACTATTAGACTATTTACCCCACTCATAGGACCAAAAACTGGGACTGGGTTAGTGTAAAATAACTGGCCTGATGCCCAAGTGCTTAAACCAGAACTAATACACTTTTAGAATAACAGACACTGAGCCCTCAATCAGCAGTTCCCAACTTAGAAGGATGTAAGCTACCTGTCCTGCCACCACAGTGCAGGCCACAAACCTTCTTAATGTAAAACAACTGGTCTGAAGCCCAAGTGCTTAAACTAAAAGGCTTAGAATGAGTTACACCAAGCAGTAATAAATACAATTGAGTACTTTTAAGATGACGCAAAAGCAAAATAAAGTAGGAAGAAACACAAATACAATAAAAGCAGATAAAATTAGAGGGTCAGCCCAGGATGGAAGATTTTGAGACAAAGCCAGAGAGGCAAGATTACATTGGCTTGGACATGTGCTGTGGAGGGATGCAGAGTATATTGGGTAAAAGATGCTAAGGATGAAGCTGCCAGGTAACAGGAAAAGACGGAGGCCTAAGATAAGTTTTATGGATGTGGTGAGAGAGGACATGCAGGTGGTTTGTGTGACAGAGCAAGATGCAGAGGACATGAAGAAATGGAAACAGTTGATCTGCTGTGACGACCCCTAACGGGAGCAGCTGAAAGAAGAAGAAGAAGAAGATTATAAAATTTGTCGTTATTAAGTTTTGATTGCATTAAATATGATAACTTGGAGTTTTTCTCCCTGGGTCTTTGCTGAAAAAGGACACCTGTGCCAGTTAGACTTTCCTGGTAAACAAACGTCAATAAATAAACAAATAAATGTAAGAGAAATCTGTCTTTTTGGAGTAATGTATTTTTTAGTAAATAAATGATTTAATTTTTTAATGCTCACATTGAAAAAAATAGTAATTGCTCTTGTAATCTTTTAATTTGCTATCTTAAAAAATGTAGCAAAGTATATCTCTGTTAAGTTACAAGACAAATCATTATTCAGAAAAAGATAACTCACATTTGTCTTTTGCTATCATTCTAGCAATATAGTCCCTTTCTTTACTCTAGTAAGACTTCTACTTTTTATTCTGTTGATAGCAGCCATTTTACTTGTGGAAGACACTGTTTACATCCATGAAGTACTTTTCCTTTGCTGATAAAGTAAGCCCTTGATCTGTAACATAATTCTGCCTTTTAAAATGTAACTTATGTTGCCCTTCTAAAATAGGACTTGCCAAACAAAAACGTGACCGTGAAACATCAGTGGAATATAAATTAATTTAAACCAGTGAACAACAGATCCTTTGAATCTCTCTCTATAGGCATTTTTTTCTGGAACAATAACACAGCTAGATCAGTGTGTTGTTCCTTTACAGAGTTAAACCTCTCTGATCTACAGTTGAAAGTATGATGAGAAGAATTTACATTTTTAAATCTGTGATTACAGAGGGCCTAATTTCAAACAACTTCGTCACAGTGTAAGTTACCACACCGAGAGCAGGTCTTTTGGAATTTGGCCCTCAGTATAAGCCTATTTATAGACAGGCCTTACTGAACTAAATCACTTACACTGAGATGAAGGTTTTTGGAATCAGGGCAAACTTACACTGACAGTAACTATTTTGGAATTCAACCCGATGTATGGCAATGGCACTACAGAAACAAAACCAGTGCAGCTAACAATGAAAATTGAGAGAGAGAGAGAGAGAGAGAGAGAGAGAGAGAGAGAGAGAGAGTATTTGTAGTGTACATGGGTTGTCCTGTACCTCCAAACAAATATGTATTCACTGAGTTGTTTGTCTCAAGATAAATGTGATCTTGACCAATGCTTTATTAATTCTATGGAAAGTAATATTTAAGCTAATTTTTATGATGTTGGTTGCATCACTTGTGTATTCTGTTCTTTTCATTTACAGGAACACATATGGAAACTGTTTGGGACGCAGATGGACTTACAGACCTGGAGTGACAGCGGGACACTGCCTCAGCAGGGTCTACGGGTTCTACTCCATTCCCTTGCTATGGGGTTCAGGCACCGTTTCTCAGCAGAAGACCAAGCCTTAGGACTGTTTAATACATGGATGGCCTCAGATGGTCAAGCCAAGTAAGTTATTCTTCTTCTTAGCATCTTATATGTCATGTGTCAGTTAGACTAAATGACCTTGTAGTCACCTGTCTTCGTATGATGTCAGTTTTATCAATCAGAAGATAAGAGATATAAAGGTGAATTATTTCCTATAGATATTCTGAAGGTTTCTGAATATTATGACATAATTCTGGAGAAAACTGGAAAGTTAGTTTTTTTTTTAAATAATAATGTATATAGGACTAGAATACTGATGCACAATATCAAAGGAATGAAAAGTGTGTGGGTGGTAGAGCTGGCATAGCGGTCTAGGTCTTTACCTCACAGATACAAAGCACATTATTATTATTAGCTGGTTATTGGCTAGGCTTGTAACAGACTGCAGACTACTAGCCTTGTAAAACAGATCACATATTAGGCAAATGACATTTGTAGTAGAATGACTGCATATAGACTTTTTATTTCAGAAGTCATGTCATAAATGTAAAAGGACTACAAATCCCTGGGGCACCTATAAAGAATATTACCTGGGAAACAATTTATAATTAAAGAGTTTGTATAATTGACTACATCCAGTACAATAAAGATGCTTTTCACTTATAACCAACAACAAGATACTTCACTGTATTTCCAAGACCAGCAGCTACTGAGTCACAGAGGGCTTTTTCAATGAAATATCAGTTTGAATGACTTTTATATCTACATCAGAAGAAACATTCCTAGTAGAACAGTGGCAAAACTGCATATGACCCTATCATTTGTATAAGTGTAACTTCTATGGATTGGAGGTTTGAGCTTTGTCAGTAGTTGGTGGATCTGATAGGCAATTACTTATTTTTATTTGTCCGTCTGATGAATGCCTAAGTGGGAGGATTTTAAATGGACCCATTTAAACCATTATCTGAAGAAATCATTACAAATTCTACTATACAGGGTCGGAGATTTGTAGTAGAAATACACAGAAGGAGGAGCTATTAAGCAGTTATCACTTGAAAATTATCAGATGAGAAATATGGAATTACCATTCATAAAGCAAGTCAGCAAATTTTTAATAAGGAAAAGGTAGTCAGTTAAGCAAAACGGATTTAAGCTTGGCTTCAAGAAAAAAATGGCTCTGTGATTTTTTTAAATCATTGGATGTTACTTGTTTCCAACAAGTAATACATGAAGGCATCACTTAAAGAACAAACTCCACCCTCTAAAGTACTTCACCTTATCCCAAAGTTATTTTTGTCCATATAATGTCACCTAGATGCACTTTGCTGCAAAACTGCCCCTCATTTCCATTCCTTTCCTTCAGTTCTGTTTCCCCTGCCCCAGATCACTAAAGTCCCTCTTTTTTTTCTGCTTGTTCAAATCTCATATTGTTTCACAAAATAAATTGTTTTATCCTGCTGCCATATGCTAGACACACAATGCTCTGAAGGATTTAATTAACAGCTGAAATGAAACTCATTTCCAAAAATTAGTTTTTGAATAAATCTTTTTTATGAACAACAGGGAGCATTTCTACTATAACACTGCATAAACAACCTAGTAAATACTCCTGTTTTGAACAGTGCCATGTTCATTTTATTCATTTAACTACATATAATTTAAAGATAGTTTGCAATACTGCAAGCATTACCATCTCTTCAAGTTGGCAAATGTCAGTCATTGATGAATGAGCAGAGTTCCTAAACTGAACTGACAAATCTGATACCTCAGAAAGTGTGTGAAAGGTTTTGCAACTGTTTAAGGACTAGGGGCTGAATTCAGAAAGGGTTGCCACCAGTGGAAAGCCATAATATGGCCTACTGGTTCTGACAGCAGCTTTTTCTGATTCAGAGACAGGTCTACCTCACTGATGCTGCATGGATTCTAGGATCGTGGCATTGAGCCATGTTCTCAGCTAAGCTATATATAAATGAAACATTGGGGAGAGGCAAACTATGCTAATTAGCCATGTGCTCTCCTCTAGAAATTCCTTCAGTAAGGCATTTATTCAGCCAAGCAATTAGCTTGGCCCCTGAGTTAATTAACTCATGCAAAAGTTCTCATTCACCCTTTATTTTCAATGGGTGAATATTCATTAGAGGTAGTGGTTGAGATGTGTATGTGCATGTGTATACACAGAAGGAGCTATTAAGTAGTATCACATGTGCATAAGTAGTATACACATGAACATACACATCTCAACCACTACCTTTAATGAGAGGTGTATGGGGATGTGGCTGCATGTGTGAGTGTATGCAGAGTGATGAGCAAATTCAGATGAGTGAGTGTGTTTGTATGTGTGAGTGACCATGTGTTTGCCTGGGTGGATGTAGTAGGGGTTTAGTTAGAAGATAGGTAGGGTAGGTGTTTGTACGGGAGTGTTTTGTGTGTGTGTGTGTGTGTGTGTGTGTGTGTGTGTGTGTGTGTGTGTGTGTGTGTGGTGAATGGGTGAGTGCGTCCATGTGGACAGTCAGGTGAGATGACACTGTGCCTGCATGTGCATGAATGAATATATGTTTGTGTTTGTGTGTGTATGTGTGTGTACATGTGTCAGTGTGCCTGGTGGGGCCACCATATCTCTAATTTTTTTCTAAAGCTAATGAGCAAATCCTACAATACTGGGGATAACAGACACCAGGAAAATGTAATTATTACTCTAAAGTCACTTAAAAAGTTAATTGAAAAGCAGTTTTGCAACATGAAAGGCATATGGGTGGGGGTGACACTAGACACAAGGGATACTGTAATATCTGATTAAAATAATAAAATAATTAAAATAAAAGCAAATAAATTTGCCATGCATCTGGTACAGGATTACAAAGTAAATTATATAGATAAGAGAATCAGCAGTGATCCTTGCTTCCATTGGCAGGAGTTCTGTTACGCCAGAGTGCCAACAGCCATAAGGTATGTTTGCAGGACTGTGTTTTTGTGAGATGTTGGATGTCTGGGGGGGGGGGTGGCTATGATTCCACAAATGTCACATTGTCTGTTACATGCTTCCCTGGACTGCTGAATGTTGACATTGCTCTTTAATCTCTTGTGAAGCACAGCTTTATTGTTATGCAACATCAGAGATGTTGATTTTTTGTTTTGTTTTCTGATCTTTATTAACTGTTGTTCATTCAAATCTGTAAACCTTCTATACACAATGCATGCTGTATTTCACACTGATGTGTATCACTGGTAATGCTGATGACAGTCGTTTTCACGGCGACTGCATACCTCGATTCTCCTAGAGGTGCTGTTGTGCATGCAGGTGCTTTGAGTATGAGTTCATCTGTCAGTTGTGTAGAACTGTGATCACTGCATACTGGCCCTTACGTAATTGTGGCCTTTGTTTACAAATGCTGCTGAACATCTTTAGAGATCAGTATTGGGCCCTTTGCTGGGGTATCTTGAAGACTGGTGAATGTGGCATATCCATAGCTGGGTATAATTCTCTCACTAACCTGAGGAATGAGAGTGTTGGTGCTGCTGTTGTATCATTTGTAAGAAACAGATGGAAAAATGTTGGGGACTGCTGAGATGAAGGATAACAATTTTATGTCCAGTTGTCCAATTGTTTTGAACAGTTAAGGAGTATTTAAGCTGATTTCATTGCCCACAGACCAACTAACACATTATCAAGGCAACTACATACAACCAGTGATTTTATATGCAGTAGGGTGGAAACACCCAATACTTTGGTAACAAGAGATTGTAATCTCCATGAAGTAGCATGTCATGATGGTACTGCCATTTCAGAAAGTAGTTTAGCCCTTTTTGAACAAGCAGAAAAAAGAGGGAGTTTATCTGGGGCAGAGGAAACAGAAGTGACAAAAAGGAATCTAAATAAAGGGTTGTTAAGGACATAATTTGGGTGTCAAAACTAAAAGCAGTGCACATAAAAAATAAATGTATGACTGTAATTGCAATATAGGCCTTTACCAATGCTGTGGGATCAAACACATACAATAATTCATAAATAAGTAGAGAATGGAAAAATGCTAAGTTTGAAAATAAACTAATACTCTGCGAGGGGATTAAATCTCAGTTAATCACAGGAAATTACAAATAGGATTAAATAAGTAAAGAGGATGAATTCAAATATATTATCTATTTATTTGCCCTTGCTGACTTGGAATTTGTAGTTGAGAACATTCAATTTCTGTGAAGGACTAGAAAAAATACACAAAATGATATATTAATATAGAAAATAAATAAAATATCATTTGAACCATAAGCACTTAAAAAGAGAACAAAACTACAGTCTGTTCTACAAAATCATAACAAAGGCAACCACAATATATGCATAAAAATATTAGAAAAGGATAACATAAACAGACTGTATTATGTTATGCACAAAGACATTGACACTCACTGACCTACAGCACACATTAATTGATATTGCATACCATCTAAACACAAAAGATCACAAAAGCATACCTCCTTTAAAAAGTGCACTTCTGTGATTCCTTGGGTCTACATGTTACATCATGTTTTCTGCGTTTATAATCCTCCATGTGCAGTAGGGCAGCAACATCATCAGATTCAGTTTTGACTACCTAATAATGCTTCTAATTTCTTTACATGGGGCCTTGCCTCCACCCCCAAAGTGAAATCACTAGCTTATATATACTAATTCCATGGGTGTAAAATCGAGACCAAAGGCAAATTACTACCAGAATGCTATATTTGACTAAAATGAGTGAAATGTAGCTGACATCAATTAACTGATTTTGACAGCAGTGACACCTCACCTGCCTGTTGACATGCACAGCCATCTACAGGTTGAAATGTTATTACACTTTTATAGTAGAATTTCTTCTGCCAGATCATATGTCCCTGTAGCATCTCATATACACTTTTATTTTACCCAATATACTAAACTAGATCAGGCATCTGGCAAATCCACTATATTTTCTTTACACAGACTTTAGAATTACCACTGCATTATCCTTAACGAATACATTGGTAATAATTCCTCAAGTATCTAAAATCAAAACACAATAGGGCTACATACACTGTCCTTTATTACCCTAGTTAGCATCCCACAGTCCACTCCTTGTTAAAGTGGTATATATCAAATCATATCCTTAGGTCTGCAAACCACCCTCTCACTTTTAGAGTAATCCCAATACCACTCATACTTTGGTAACGCAGATTTCTCCTCATTTTTTTCTGAGCTGTGAAATAGTCTTTTACTTTTCTTCTGGAACATTTCTGCATAAACAATCTTTCAAGATCTCTCAAAAAAAAAACTATTCTCTAAATGGTACTTGCTATCTGGGGGCTGACTATAACACCTTTTCAATTTTCAGCCTATCCATTCTAGTTCTTAAATCTATCAAACATAAGGGCTAATGTTAAGAGAAGAAAAAAGAAAACAAAAGTTGTAAGAAATGCAGAATAAAGCTCTAATAAACTTAAACTATACTGGCCATGACCCCCTACTCGCTAATACTACTCTTAATCTTAAGAAAGACAAAAGAAAAAAATTAAGCGCTAATTACAATCACACCTTCGGTAAATTGAAAATAAATAAATAAATTGAGCAAAAGCATAAACGAAACATCTTACCTCAAGTTATCCTGTATGCCTGCATGATTTGGCCATTCATATAATGTAAAACTGTCTAATAATGCTATCTAAGAAAAATTACAAATATCAATAAAACAATCCGAAATATAAAGATACCAATAAAATAAAGAAATAAAATGTGTTCCCTACTCTACAGTATAGAATTTGTTTCATATATCACACATAGAGCCTTCGACATATTATATATAGCCATACATTTGGGACCATACTCCATCCATGGTTGCAATGAAGGGCCTCCACCATTCTGCAGAATTACTTTCCACCTACAATGCAATTCTGTACCCAGTATTATATCATACGGGTTACAGACTACTCTATCTAATGCTGGAGGCTACACTAAAATCACTCTACTGTTTGGGCGAATGCTATGACATGAATACCTAAAGATCAGTTAATGGGACTCAAAAATGTTTTATGATGCTGGTGATGTTGATTACTTACTGTTATAATCTGAAGATAACTTCCACGTAGCCTCAAATGTCTCTTGATATAAATGGCTCAACACCACCACCTATATTTCATCTTTAATACTGCATTTAAAAATGGGTGAGTGTAACCAGACTTTTGAGTGAGGGATCCAATCTAGTAGTCGGGCTTGGTTAGTAGGTCCTAAATTTTTCTAAATTCTCTTATTGAAACTGCTATTATCTGTAGACAGAATTCCTAAAGCATTCTCCAAAATACAGTTCTAAATCAAACTGTAATTAATTGGCAGTTTTTGTTTCTAAAAATCAAGCTGAAATAATTTGCCATTCTTTGCTTCTTAAATTTCATTCCCTTATTGGTTGGCAGATGAGTACAAACTACAGTCTGATACATATGCAGTCTTACAGAGAAAGATCAACAGGTGGCATGCACAGTCAGTGCTCAGCTATAGTTCATAACATTATTAGGTGATAAAATAATTTACTTTCAGTAAACATTGTGAATAAAGTCTTACCCAATGTGCATATTGATATAAGTAGCCATTACTCAGGGTGACCAAATAGAGTGAAGGTCTTGCATACTGCTCCCCCTGTGCGTGCAGTGTTATTATTGATATATGAAACAAACTTGTAAAAGGTCACAACCAAATCAAAATTCCACTTGAGAAGCGGTATTTTCTTGACAGTATTTTTATGTGATAATTAGTATTTAAGCACTGTCTCTTTAAATGCTCATGGAATGGGAATGTGATTTTATTGGATTAAAGGTATGATGGGTGGGTATATAAACTGTTGCATTGAATGTGTTCAATTGTTCTGAAGAAGTCCTTATGGGAGGATGAAACTTAGGTTAATGTTGTACACAACTACGGATTATTTGTAATAAAGTCAGTTTGGTTACCGCTTCTCAAGTGGAATTTTGATTTTATTATTGATATATGCGCTTTCCCCATGCAATACCTGCAGTTACACTGTCAACAAACTGGGGGAGATGTGCTGTATACCAAAAAGGCCCATTGACTTCAGTGGGCTATGTCATTACGTTGCACATATATTTTGTCATCTTTCACCAGTGTATACTTTCAAAGTTTTCTAACGTGGTAAGGAGATCAATGTTTATAGAATTAGAGGTAGACTCTCACAAATCCTTACTAATGTAAGTAGCTTGAAGAATCAAGGAGGGATACTTCTAACCTCTTAGAGCAAGAAAGCTGGACAAAGCCATAAATAATGAGGGATGAAGGCCCAAAATAGGGATAATTTTTAAATATTGATCTCACAAATTTAGATAGTTGATAGAATAACAGTTTTTGCTGTACCATAAATTTTCTAAAGGCTATGAAGTCTGAATCTCAAATGTATATCATTATTTTCTGACTTCAATCCTCAATAATTTGCCAATGATTTGCCAGAAAAAAACACAATTTTATGAGAAACAGACAAAAAATATGAGGCAAAAATATGTACAGTTGAAAAGTATGCAAGGAGGTCTGTACTTGAATGAAATATGATGTCACTGCTCAGGGTAATGTACTACACTGATTGTAAATAATTTTGAAATCCTGAATCATTTACCTTAACTATTTTTTCTTACCTTTGCTGTTGTATCACCAGCCTGTGTTACCCTGCCCATTCATTGCTTTACAATGTACTTCAGGTTTGTCACTGTCACAGTGGTTCTGTCATTCTCCTGCACACCAATGACCACTAGAAATATTAGCTAAATAATAATGTACACCTCAACATTAGATGACGTACATTATCAGCACATTTTGGTGTAGTATGCTGCACAAGAAAATGAGATAAGCTCCATAGGTTACTAATAATGTGTTCTGTCAGAAATATGTCCCTTGAGTTAGAAAGGCCTGCTTTATTGTTAGTTGCAAGATTTACAGATGCTAGTTTTGCTGGTTTTCCTTGTTATATTTAGGCCTTTTTTTATTTTATGATGCCAGATATTCCATTTCTTCATATCTGATTATAAGATTACTGCACATTCTACAATAAGTTTAATAACAACTGAACTTGTGCAGTTGGAAGGTATTACCCTACCTAATGTCCTCAACCAAAACCACTGATCAGTCATAAATGTTATCATTTAGAGCTCTGGCACTTACCAGTCATGATTTTTAGCCCTTGGCTTCTACCATGCTCTGTACATGTAATTCATCATGTGTCAGAATTACTTTACAATGCAGCGCACATTTAGTATAAACCATTGCCAAGTAATAAGTTAATAAAGAGAAAAAACATGTTTTGCATTACAGGCTGCCAAAGACCCTAAGAGGACTGATATTCAAAACTGGCATAAAGAAAGGTGGAAATCAGCAATGGTATTTCCTGTTACGAAAATATCAGGAAAGTGTTTCCAGCTCTGACAGGCTACAAATGTTGTCGGCACTGGCTCGTACAAGGAGTATACGGAAACAAATATGGTAAGTTCCTTATATGCTTTCTTTTGCAACAATATCTTTACAAAACATACTGCCTTGTTGCTTTGTCAGGAACATTAACCTAGGCTGGATATTGCAGTGCAATACTTCAGGTTATGTCACATACCTGCAAATTAGAATTCTGTTTCAAATCTAAAAACTAATGTTGTATAACATCTTCTTTGATGCAAATGCTATTTAGTTAACTTGACATTAAAATTGTGGAGGGCAGGTCAGTTACAATAATATCCAGCAGGAGTTAGTGGCTATTGCAGTTAAAAACAAATAACATCCAGTGATGGAAAATAATGCAAAAGCAGTTGGCAGCTAAAGCAGGATTAAGAAAGCTAGTAGATAGTTTATATGGCAGTCTTACCACTGGAGAAAATACCCTGATGTGTATAGCTTTGACTGTGACTTACATCCTTCGAGACAAAGACAGGAGATAAAAAGATGATGATGCTCTTTTTACTCTGTACTGTACATTCCAGAATGAAAGATATATTACACATGCATGCAGATATTTGAAGCATGGGCATTAAATGCCCTTCTAGCTTGCCACTATACCAAAACACTTGTTCCCATTTTTCCAGGCTGTTCTTAAAAATATCTAAACTAGCTCTTGCTTTAATGTAATTTGGTAGTCTGTTCCATGCATCAACTACTCTGTCAGAGAACCAGTTAGTACACTTCTCATTCCTATAAAATCTTCGACATAGGTTATCTGATGATTCTCTAGTACTTTCTGTTAACCCCAAACATTCCCAGAGGTAGTTGTTACTAAATGCCCTATATACCCGAATAAGATCTCCTCTCAGATATCTGTAAGAGACACTGTACAAGTTCAGATATTTTAGCCTTTCATAATAACTTAAATTTTCATATCCACAGATACCCTTGGTATATTTCCGTTGTACTCTTTCCAGTTTACTCTTGCTTGTTTTCTTATAGGGTTTCCATATTGTTATTCCATACTCAAGTTTGGGACTAATGTAACTAACAAACAATGACTTCATTATTTTTGATTTCCTAAAGTTTATAAATCTTTTTATACAACCTATAGTTCTATAACTATCATTAACCAATTGGTTGATATGATTAGAAAAACTCATAGCTGAATCTACCCATATACCCAGGTCCTTAAATGAGTGTACAGTTTCAATCAGTGTGTGCTGTATTAAATATTCATCTTTCAGTTTATGCCTACCAAATCTCATATGCTTAGTTTTTGATTATTTATCAGCATATTATTCTCATGTGCCCAAATGGTCAATTTAGTCAAATTATTTTGGAGACATACACATGTAATCGGTTTACCCAATTTCAGGGTGTCTGCATATAGACTGTTGAACACCTTAGATTAAAACGTTAGGTCTGAAGGATGCAATCTAAACAAGTAAGGGCCTAGGACAGAGCCCTGTGGGACATCCTCTCTGTAACGAATGATTTCGCCTGTCCAGTTGCTGTATGATACTTGCCATGTCCTATTTGTAAGCCATGCAGCTATCCATCTTATCAAGAGTACATGAATACCTAGTTGTACTAATTTATTGATCAGTGTTATGTGTATGACCCTGTCAAATGCCAAAGTTAAATCTATATAAATTACAACACAGCACAATTTTTCATTCATAGCTGTTATTACAATGTTATAGAACATCATGTTACAGGTGGTAATAGAGCTGTTTTCAGCATATGCATGCTGATACATGGTTTCAAGTCCCAACCTATCCCATTCTGACAATAACTTATCCAATATTACCTTCTTCATTATTTTTCCACAACATGAAAGTAAATTTAAGGGTGTATATAACTCTGGGTTTGTCCACTCCCCTTTACCTTAAAAACAAATTTGATAAGTGAATGTCTCTAATCTTGAGGAATCTCCCCATATTTATATGGCCTCTCTTGAGCAGTGAAAAATATCCTGTTATGGGAATGTTATTTCTGTGCATCAGAATTGTTTAGAGTCTGTTATTAATTACACAGTACTAAATGAGAAAAAGAACCTTGCACTACTATCCAACTGGCAGGCGATATGCTTAGGAATTTCTTGAAAAACGCATTTACTGACTTTTATTGTGTAGAAATACTGTAAAGTTCTGCTTTACTGGTAATACCTTTGATGTAAGCATATCGTGGCAGATTTTTGCCTGTTTTTTTTTTTTTTTTTTGTCTTTTTAGCTGTGAAAATGATTTACTAAAACCTTGGGCTGGATTCATAAAGGTTACCACAGAGTGTACAGTATGCAAGTGAATAGACAGCACAAGCATTGTGATAGGGCTGTTCTTGAATTCAGAAAGTATGCACTTTGTGGTAACTTCTATGAAATCCCCCTGCTCGTTGCTAGGTATGGACTGTAAAAGCTGTCTTACATATATTTAAAACCATCAGAGTAGTGTACATTATTCTTAACATTTGCAGGCTACCTTCATTTTGTACCTCCAAAACAGTACTGTTTGCTGATAGCCTAGATAGATCCATATATGCACATAGAAGGGTTTCATATTACAGTTACCAATGTTAAAAGTTTGTCCATGCTCGTAGAAGGGTTTCATATTACAGTCACCAATGTTAAAAGTCTGTACATGCTCGTAGAAGGGTTTCATATTACAGTCACCAATGTTAAAAGTTTGTCCATGCTCGTAGAAGGGTTTCATATTACAGTCACCAATGTTAAAAGTCTGTACATGCTCGTAGAAGGGTTTCATATTACAGTCACCAATGTTAAAAGTTTGCACATGCTTGTAGAAGGGTTTCATATTACACTCACCAATGTTAAAAGTCTGTACATGCTCGTAGAAGGGTTTCATATTACAGTCACCAATGTTAAAAGTCTGTACATGCTCGTAGAAGGGTTTCGTATTACACTCACCAATGTTAAAAGTCTGTACATGCTCGTAGAAGGGTTTCATATTACAGTCACCAATGTTAAAAGTTTGTACATGTTTGTAGAAGGGTTTCATATTACACTCACCAATGTTAAAACTTTGACTTATACCCAGATTCAAAAAAACAATTCAGTATGGCACCTGACTAATGAGTTTTTCAGGTTAAAACTTACCATATGCCCTATGATATCCCTTCACCACATTACAGAATATGTTCTGAGGTCACTTACCTTTGAAAAGTTGGAATTTCCTCTGCAATGTTGTGAGTTGCAGTGGATGCTTTTGGTCTCATTAAGTGTAACTTAACTTGAAAACAGCTATTTTACATGTCCCCCACCACGTCATGCCAAGTTTATACTTTTTAATCAATCATCTAAGATAGGCCTGTGTCTATGTGACACACAATCAGTTTCTGCCTTGCATTCATATAAAGGTAAGTAGGTAGAGCAGGAACTGACTAGTTTAAAAATTAAATTTGCATGCAAATATACAAATAGAATCTGACATAAAAGAAGCAGCAACAAGCACCATAAAGGGAATGCACCCGTGTTCATGCATATCTTTACAATAATCTGAATAGTTATCATGCCACACATCTCATTTACAATGAAGAAAGTAATAGGGTGTGTCACAGAAAAGCATCTTGGTTTGAAGTGTCTGTTCACTGCTAGTATATGTATTATGATGCCCTGACCAGGAGCGTGAGATAATGCTACACCATATCCCAGGTTATTAATGTAGCTGGAGACATTTAAGTATGGCAGTCAAAGATATCTGTTTATTTTTCCAAATTTATTATATTAAATTTTAGAAATGGCCAATAGATGTTACAAAATGAACACAATTACTGATATTAAGCCATTTGAATATGAATGTTAGAAATCTTAATTGGTTTAAATAATTTTTAAATGAGAATATACATTGTTTGAAAAAAATGATTCGATTCACAACTAAAAAGATTGGACATATAACAAAACTATATACAACACAAATGAAAAAAAGGAAGAAAACATGAAATTAATGAGAACATTTGAACACAAAATTGTATTCTTACTATTCATACATTTTTAGCAGTCTAGGTTTGGTTAACATTTTAAATGTATTACATCTTGCTTTAATCTTCATTTTGACTTAATTTATTTTGTGCATATAGTACTGAGAGCATATACATATTCTTAGTGCATATACTAATTCTTAAAAAAATGAACAGAAAAAAAGGAATACAATTTTCCACTTAACTTGTAATTGTCTTCTTTACTACAAAACTATTCTATGTAATAATCCTTGGATCAGATTTGATGCACAATTGTAAGAGTACATTAATTAAAAAATGCTAAGAGACTATAAGACTAGTGTTCCATATCATTTAACTAAAATTTTGAATATCTGCCCAAAATGTATTTGGTAGTTAACAGCCATTCATAGAATACAAGTTCTAGATATTGTTAAGCTAGTAAATACTTACAAGCGATCTATGCCTTGCATATAAGCCAATCTCTGACCCTGCTTTATTGAAAATGCTGCATATCCGCAAGTCAAATGGTACACGGGTTACTCGCTAAGACCTTAACCTGGTATGTGATATTAATAGAACCTGCTGGAGGGACAGATTTGTTTCTCAGAGGTTACCATACAGACTCCCACTTCATTTCAAACAGAGCACGTCATTAATCCTCGTCAAATACAATCTGGCTGATTGGATGGGTAACCGTAAATTCACTCCGGGCGTTCCACCTGTGTCCCTCTTGGACAGGGGCAATAGGTGCTGATCGTGGAAGTAAGGATAGAACTTGGCTAAGGTTGTAAGGGCCCTAGAGCCATTAGCCTATTAATGTCCTATGATCCTATGATCCTATGAAATGTGCAGTATCCAAGATTGCCATTATTACAAATTTTAGCATGTTGGTTTGGGAAGTATTGCTGTATAAGAGCTTCTACGTGTATTGTTTAAAAGGTAAGAAAAGGTGGTTTGTCTGAGAGATTTTAAAACACTAGTTTTTCTTTGTCATTAAGGTAAAGAAATGATTTTTTATCACAAAAAAAAATGTTTTAGAAATGCTTATTTTCTTTTATAGTAGAATTTAATATAAGTAAAATAGGATTGAGGACTAAATTGATTATTTAATATGGTTGAAAATAGTTATATGAACTTGGATAATTGTGTCTGTTGGTAGGATAAACTGATTTTCTTTTGAATTATAAAATTCCTTATGACTTTAATACCAGACCAGTCATTATTATTGAAAACCAATTTGCACTGAATGACCTATAAGGATACATTACATTAACCCAAACCAACATAACATTTTTGCTGTTTTTCACTTACTGCATAAATAAATACCAAAGTACTATCCACAGGATAGTCACTGCATAAATAAATGCTAAAGTACTATTTACAGGACATGCAGTAGAAGCAAAGCTTTTAATTGACAGAAATCTAAAAATTATATTTTCACATTTTTTAAGAATACTATTTTTTCTTTAGATTTGGTTTAATGCAAATTGAATATAATAAACATGAAGTACCAGAATCATCTTATTAAGTTCATTTGGAATCATCAACTTTTTATTAGTAATTTTAGAATCATGTGCATCTTTTCAGACTGCTTTGTATGACCTATAAATCTAATAATCAATTTTTATTAAGATAAGTGCTAATTCTTATGATTCTGTGACAGAACATCCAATAACTGCTTTATCCCTTTGCATCATAGTGCTTTTAATCATAATTCAGAGCTTCTAAGGTGACCATAAAATCATAAAGTGTTTCTTAGTTTCACTAACAACTTTGTAGGAATAAAGGAGGCAATTTGCAAACTGCATAGTATTTTAGTAGCAATATTATTTAATCTTATCTATCTGCAATGTAATAAATCAATTTATTATGACTTCAGTACACTGATTATACCATTATAATTTATAATTCTTTATTTCAGCTTCAAGTTTAATTGCTTGACCTGAAGCACTGTCTATAGCAGGAATAGAAACTTAAAACAGGTAGCAGAAAAGGAATAGTATGGTATAAAATGTTCTGCTGAGTCATTTATAATTATATTGGCTTTTTACCTCCTATAAGAGCTCATTAATAATGATTGTGTTTGTTTTACTAATGCTGATCTTAGACTAAGACATGGAGCCAAATATATTCATTAAATTATCAGTATTACATAGTTATTCATTTACATTAGATATGAATAACAAAGGATCATTAAAAATAAGACTTTGGACTAGATTAATAGTAATTAACATTGAAGCAGAAATTACCATGCAGCAATACCTTATTTTATATGTTTATTTCATAAAGTTGCTCTATGCAGACAATGTGGTATTACATGCAGACTCTGAGCAAAAACTTCAGCAAAGGATAGGGGAATGGAAAGTAAAACTGAAAGTGCATGGGATGAAACTGAGTGTAAATAAGACAGTTGTAATGGCAGCAATTAGTGGAGTTCAGAAGAAGCTGAAAACTGAGATAGAAGAGAAAATAGTAGAACAGTGTAACAGCTTCAAGTATCTGGTAAGGGTGGAGAAGAAGAAAAGTTTGAATGAGAAGTTCAAAGCTAGAATCAGAGGGGCTACAGCCAACTGGTACAGAGTGCCGGGTATAGTATATGATTGAAAAATATCAAAGAGGCAGACACCAAAGTAGCTCTAACTGCAGAAAAGGTAAAACAGGACAAATCATTTTGGTTTAGGCACATGTGCAGAAAAGCAGATGACAATCTGGTGAAGAAAATTTGGGACAGACAGGAAGAAGGCAAGATGAAACAAGGCCATCCAGCAAAGAGGTGGATGGATTGCATGAGAGAAGACCTGCGACAATCAGGCACGAGTGCTGATAAAGGCAGGAGAGTGGCGCTGAACAGAGAGAGCGATGGTAACAGTTGACACGACCTCCTGACCCCATGTAGAAAATGGAAAGAAGAGGGTTGATGATAATGAATACTTGATCTGCAGTATTGTATTAATTACTGAATCATAGTCAACCAAATTCATTAGTGGGAAATATCGCATTACCTAGCATCTGTAATATTATAAATGTTTCCACTGTGCAGTTGAAAAAACTATGCAGTTGAATACATAGCACTCCTGCCCTAGTAGAAATATCCTAATAATAAAAGAACCATATAACACACATGATGGTAGTTACAATAACCATTCATGCACAGACACCAATAAACCCTTTCACATGCTGTCATATTAATCAAACATACACAGTGCCACAGCAGCATGTTCTCACACACACACACACACACACACACACACACACACACACACACACACACACACACACACACACACACACGTAAACACAAACAGTGCTACTTACCTCGATCAGTTATCAGTGCAGGGTGAAATTACTCAAATTCACTTTGCCCTACATAAATTACCACCATTGAAATCAATGGATTTGCCACAGAAATGAGGTCTACAAAACCACACTACTGTTTGGGCATCTATGAATCTTAAACTACATAAGTACTGTAACTTGGCAGCAAGATGGACTTGTTATTTACACAGATGTCCTCCACAGAGTTGCATTCCAAATCTCATGGCCTAAGGTACTCACTGAAGATCCTAAGCAGCAAACAGATGGGGACTATGAAACAGAGTGGTCTCACAAAGCACGAAAGACAGCTTGCACTCATTTTGCATAAATCACAAATTTCTATGAATACCCCTTTTATGTTATTTATTGTCATTCACTAAACATCCTTTAATGCTTAGACAAAGCTTAATTGCATTAGGAAACAGCTGCACTGCCAACACAGAAAAAATAGGTGAGAAAAGACATCCATAGCTGGTTTCCTTTCCTTACTGATCCTTTACATTTGAATTTCAGAACTCGTATGAATATATCTTTATGAACATGCTTTGTTTCTACCCACTCATTTAAAACTCTCAGAACTGCAGTTTTATTTCTGATTACACAGCTTAGAATCAATTCTATCAAAGCCAGGTAGGTATATTTGATTCACGTATATAACTCAAAACATGATTAAATTCTTCCATGTTAAAAGAACTACCTAGTAATTCTCTTAATATCTTGTACAACCAAGGGATGCCCAATATCTGTTCAGCTTTGCTACACTCTTTCTTTAAATATAAAAGACATGAATTGAATTACAGCTTCCTTTATCTGATCTTCTTCTTCTTCTTTCGGCTGCTCCCGTCAGGGGTTGCTACAGCAGATCAACTGTTTCCATTTCTTCGTCCTCTGCATCTTGTTCTGTCACACCAACCACCTGCGTGTCCTGTCTCACCACATCCATAAACCTTATCTTAGGCCTTCCTCTTTTCCTGTCACCTGGCAGCTTCATCCTTAGCATCTTTTTCCCAATATACTCTTCATCCCTCCTCAGCACATGTCCAAACCAACGTAATCTTGCCTCTCTGGCTTTGGCTCCAAACCTTCCAACTTGGGCTGACCCTCTAATATACTTATTCCTAATCCTGTCCATCCTCGTCACACCCAGTGCAAATCTTAACATCTTCAACTCTGCCATGTCAAGCTCTGACTCCTGCCTTTTTGTCAATGCCACTGTCTCCAAACCATATAACATAGCTGGTTTCACTACCCTCTTGTAGACCTTCCCTTTCACTCTTACTGGTACTCGTCTGTCACAAATCACTCCTGACAATCTTCTCCACCTACTCCATCCTGCCTGTACTCTCTTCTTCACCTCTCTTCCACACTCACCATTACTCTGAACTGTTGATCCAAAGTATTTAAACTCATCCACCTTCACCACCTCTACTCCCTGCATCCACACCATTCTTCTAGCCACCCTCTCATTCACACACATATATTCTGTCTTAGTCCTACTGACCTTCATTCCTCTTCTCTCTAGAGCATACCACCTGTTCCCTACTCTCACTACAGATCACAATGTCATCTGCAAACATCATAGTCCACGGGGACTCCTGTCTGATCTCGTCTGTCAACCTGTCCATCACCATTACAAATAAGAAAGGGCTCAGAGCTGAACCTTGATGTAATCCCACCTCCACCTTAAATGCATCCATCACTCCCATCGCAGACCTCACCTCTGTCACACTACCCTTGTACATATCTTGTACCACTCTTACATACTTCTCTGACACTCTCAACTTCCTCATGCAATACCACAACTCCTCTCTAGGCACTCTGTCATATGCTTTCTCTAAATCCACAAAGACACAATGCAACTCCTTCTGACATTCTCTGTACTTCTCCATCAACACTCTCAAAGCAAACATCGCATCTGTAGTGCTCTTTCCTGGCATGAAACCATACTGCTGATCACTAATCATCACCTCCCTTCTTAACCTAGCTTCCACTACTTTTTCCCATAACTTCATGCTATGACTGATCAATTTAATCCCTCTGTAGTTAGTACAGCTCTGCACATCACCTTTAATCTTAAAAATCGGTACCGAAACACTTTTTCTCCATTCCTCAGGCATCCTCTCACTTTCCAAGATTTCATTAAACAATCTAGTTAAAAACTCCACTGCCATTTCACCTAAACACCTCCATGCTTCCACAGGTATGTCATCTGGACCAACAGCCTTTCTGTTCTTCATCCTCTTCATAGCTATCCTTACTTCCCCCTTGCTAATCCACTGCACTTCATGATTCACTATCGGCACATCATCCAACCTTCTCTCCCTCTCATTATCTTCATTCATCAGACCCTCAAAGTACTCTTTCCATCTGCTCAACACACTCTCCTCACTTGTGAGTACGTTTCCCTCATTATCCTTTATCACCCTTACCTGCTGCACATCTTTGCTAGCTAGGTCCCTCTGTCCAGCCAATCGGTACAGGTTTTTTTCTCCCTCCTTAGTGTCCAGCCTTTTATACAACTCATCATACGCCTTATCCGTAGCCTTCGCCAACTCTCTCTTTGCCATGCACCTCATCTCCTTATACTCCTGTCTACTTTCTTCATCTCTCTGACAATCCCATTTCTTCTTCACCAACCTCTTTCTCTGTATACTCTCCTGTACTACTTCATTCCACCACCAGGTCTCCTTGTCCTCCTTCCTCTTTCCAGGTGTCACACCAAGCACCTTTCTAGCCATCTCTCTTACTAGCTCTGCTGTAGTTACCCAGCTATTCAATAACTCTTCACTGGCACCCAGTGCCTGTCTTAACTCTTCCCTGAACATCAACTCACAATTACCATTTTTCAATTTCCACCATTTGATCCTTGGTGCTGCCCTCACACTCAACCTCCTTTTCTTGATCACCAATGTCATCCTACGAACCACCATCCTATGCTACCTAACTACACTTTCCCCTGCCACCACTTTACAGTCTCCAATCTCCTTCAGACTGGCCCTTCTACATAAGATATAATCCACCTGTGAGCTTTATCTGATGCTGTATAAATATAACATTTCTACAGTCTATACTTTTGTCATACATGGTTCTTCATATCTTATGCAAATCCCTCAAAAAAGTCACCTCTTCTTTACATTCTTTTAGATAATGACACTGTCCATTAAGTTTGCATCTTATTCCCATCAGTTTCATATATTACTTTTTCTGACTTCATTGCTTCAAACCTATGAAATTCATTTGAATTGTACTCTTTCAATATTTTTTCATATTCTAACCAATAAAATAAATTCCATTCACATTCAACTTTCATGTAATTTTTTTTATATTTAACTTTAAATGTTAGCCATTTAATAATATATTGAAGGTCTACACTTTTGTATGGTCATTGTATAACAACTTCATTTGTTCTCGCATAAGTTTTGAAGTTCTACAAGTTCCTGTTACTTTTCTTAAACCATTTCAAATTGTATTACTTTTATTCTCAATTCCAAAAATTGCCCAAATTGTCAAACAGTCACAGTACCCTGCAACTCTTCTTAATTTATCCAATTTGTTGAATGCATAAGCATGAAATAATGCATTTGTTTTGTAATTATTTCTGATATATATGAATTGTCTTTCATGGTCCAACAAAAATTACCATGTTTCAATAAATGGTCAAATATGCTAGTGTATTTTGGCATTTTACCTTAAATTATAGTTAAAGTCACATATTATTATAATATCCTGTTTCACAAGCACAAGTCTTTACTTTAGTAAATAACTATGTTTTCATTCACAGATGTCTAAATATACAGTACTATTACACAGTACCGTCTCATATATCTTAATTTCCATTGTAAGTAATCTACCTGGCTGGGCACCATAGCATGTAATAATGCAATATCAATACCCTAATTCAGTGATTACTGAGCACAGGAAACACTGTTTGTGGTGGTGTTGCATTTGATGAGTGCATACCAATTAAGACCGCATGTATTTAAGGGTGTATAATGAAAGGAAAACATGCATTTGACTGAAAAATCAAAACACAGAAGAGATCAAAATGTCAAAACTCAAAATATTGAAAATGGAAATTTGCTATGTCCCCACTGTTATGCCGTCTCAGAGTTCATATATATAATTCACAAGGGTGCGTGCGGGGGGGAGGGGTGCCTTCCTGCATTCAATAGATTTTTCAGTATTTTGAGTTTCAACATTTTGAGCTCTTTGGTGTATTGAGTTTTTAATTAAGTGAATGTATTCTGTCATGGGAAAGAAAGTGCAGGATACCTGAAAAATACAAACAGCAGGCAAACCAGACAGAGGCTCACCATGACAACTAATTTTATTTATTTACTCATTTATTGCCTTCTGTTAACTGGGAATGTCAGACTGGGCACAAGTCCCATTTTCCGTGGAGGCCTGGGGTGAAAAGCTATAACTTAAGCTACATGTTTGCAAGAACAGTAAAAAATTAAAACATTCCTTTGCTGATAATATTGACAAACAGTAAATGCATTTATTGTATAGTGTAGAAGTTATATATTGTATATAAGTCAAAGACCTGCATACACGATAGCTGGAGATGCAAGAGCAATGATAATGCAAATAAGTTCAGTATGTATACTGACATAAGTGAGGTTGGATAGCATTAGAATAAGGATATAAGCAGAAATAATCAAGAAAAACGTAAGTAGAAAAGGTTCTGATAGTGAAGAGGTTCAGATAACAGTAGATAGGTAAGATGAGGAGGTAGGTAAGGATGGGGTATTAGTAGGAGATGATAAAAGGTATGGGTTAGTTGCAGGAGCAGTAGTGGGGGTGAAAGAGAGAGACACGAAATAAGAAAGAGGAGAGTCAGGATGATTGATAGATTAGTAATGGAAGAGAAATGTGCAGTAATAATAATAATAGCTAATAGAATACAATAATGTAATTAATAGTGTCTCTTGTGATATATAATGGACGTTACCTTGGAGGAGATTAGATTCCTGACTTTTACTTCTAAATTTGGTTCTGATGAGGAGTCTCAGAGGACCTACATGTTAAGAATGAAGCCAATCAGGAGGTTATCCCCGAAAACTAGAAAAGGAGCTGCTGTACTGTAAAGAAACTTACAGAATTATCCATAACTGTGTGGTAAGCCTTAAAAGGAAAAGGCTGAGAATAAGTTTTGTTTTTTAATGGCCAACTTTGAAGAAAAAAAATGTGCATTCTGCACTACTGAAATTGTTAAGGTGAATTTAAAAAAATAGCAGTACATGAATAATTGTGTTTCTTTTATGTTATTCTCCATTATACATTTTTCTTTTAAATAAATTTCCATTAAAAAATAATCACTGTAAGCCCTGATAGCTGTTGTACTATGCTTAAACAAAGCCAATCCACACCAGTTATCTGGTTTAAAAGATCATACTCCATGCTACCCAATGCATCCACTACCTCTTAAATTGTCTTTGCAACTTTGATAGCATTTGAATAGCATGTGAACATGTCACATCACTACAAAAGTAATATAACTTTCTAAATACTTCTGAAGACATTTTTGTTTCTTTATTAAAAAAGGTGAAAGTACTCAATCAGTTTATTCGATCTGCCTGTTGTTGTTATTCTTTTTTTAGCTTTTTAGCATGATTTCCAATGTAGCTTTCTTAATACTTGTTAAAATTAGAAGAAAAGCATTATTATTTACATTTTCCTTCTTTGCGTCTTTTAACATTTTATTTTCATCTTTCTTTTAATTGCCTAATCATTTGGTCCATTTTAATAGTGTGCTGTATATGTGCAGAAGGTTCTATACTTCCATCACCTCTTGCCCTGATTGCAAAACAACATACTTATTATAAGTAGAAACTACTTTCTCACCATTAGTTTTTAACTGCACTGCTATTATCATTTATGAAAGTAACATTTTCAAAATTTGACTCATCAAAAATGTGTATATTATCAACCACTATAACAGATAATACTTCATTTTCATTGCTTTAATCATCTGGTTTTAGATAAATAGCATTTTCTATATTTTCCGCATTTGCTGCTTATAAAGTAAGACAATCAAAGCATAAATGTCCCATCTTAGATCAATTAGAACAAAATAATTTACAATTTGCTTCCATATTTATCCTTTATCTATACTGCTGGCATAGAGTTTTACCATGACTCTGAATAAAGTGACAATCATCTCCAGTAATAATCTTTGGTTGTCTTCAATAATTCTGCTTCCCTTCTTAGCTGAATAGTAATAACACTTGGTAAATGGTTAAGTTTAGAACTACATACTTGCAAATTTCCATAATCTGCCAAGCCCCAGTCAAGAGCCACCTTTCATTAATTATTTTTATTTGTTTTTCCCCTTATTACCGGTTATTTCATTTTCAAGGACACAGAAACAAAAGTGGGAACATTTTCAGCTATTGCTACAGCGAAAGAATTTGGCTTATTAATGCCTCACTGCTTCTCCATATTTGTCATTGCCTGTACCTCCACAGCACTGTCATCAGCAGTTACCTTGACAACTCCTCTCCTTCAGTTACAGAAGTATAGTCTTGGGAAACATTTGCAGAAAAACACCATTAGGAATCAATTCTATTGTATTTGTTATTGGCATACACCGTTTCATTGCATCTCTCCAAGAAGGCATGAAATCAACACCTGGTTTCCTCTTCTTCTTTAAGTTTATACAGCATTCCATTATCAAGGCCTCCTTAGAAACAACCACAGTTCAGGCATTTTCATCCATCCATGACAGTAATGTTACTCAGCTCCTACGTATTTGGATCAGTAACTATCATCTTGGATGCAGCCTTCATTCTCTTCTCCCACTCAACAGAGAGTAAATGGATTTCATTTGTGCCCGGGCCAAACTTCCCCTAGTCAGTATTAATGCCAGTTTGGGTCTCTCCTGAAAATACAACATAAGTTTAGTGGGACTAAACTGGACAATATAACCTAAATAAAATAACATCAAGGCCTAGTGTTGTTGACACTGTAACTATGTCAACGCATGTTTAGTTTCATAGGTTCATAGGTACTCACTAGGCTATTGCTCCATGAGGATTGCTAGAAGCCCAGCCACACATTTCCATGATGATTTTACCCTGTATATTCAAGTACAAATAACCTAGATATAAGCAGAACATTTACATGTTACTCCTACCCATGAGGGACAAGGGTGCTAAACCATGGGTGAATTTGGGGTGACCTATCCAATCATCTAGATTATATCTGACTACTATAAGAGAAATAGTTTGCTTTATGTGGGCAGGAACATGATTCCATAAAAGTGCTGTTCTTTGAGATACCTATCTATCTATCTATCTATCTATCTATCTATCTATCTATCTATCTATCTATCTATCCAATTTGTTCTATTTATGTTGCAAAAGAGATTTAGATCTCTTGAGTAGGTTTTTACACCCCCATTGGACTTGCACATTTTTTAATGATATGCCTACAAATTTAGTATCATATATTTAATTAAGGGTTCTATAATGAATATGTTGCAAGCTTATTAATGTTACAAATATCTGGAAATAAACAGGCACATGGACACTACCTGCATGCAAACATTTCCAGATTACAACATATGCTGAATCACCCTCATGTAAGACTGTTTTCATAATGGCTACTTAACTATAGGGGTCCAGGGAAGTAAATACTGTGGGAAGAAATAGCCAGGGAATTGTTATGGCTAGGCTTGTATAGGCCCTAGGGCCGATAGCCTAGTACCAACCTATGAACCTATGAGCCTATGTATCGGCACCACTTAGGAAGGCCTAAAGTACCAATATTTGCTGCTCTGTTATGCTTTCTTACATATGTTTTGGAAAGTAATAGTAATTATAAGAATTTTCTAAATATATTTTTCAAGAATTAGATAAATTAATGGCGAGTAAGGGTGGCCAAGGTGGTGCAGCAGTTAGCGTTGCCGCCTCACAGCTAGAGGTTCTCTGTTTCAATCCTCAGCTGGGGTGCCTTCTGTGTGGAGTCTGCATGTCTTCCCTGTGGTTGCATGGGTTTCCTCCGCGTGCTCCGGTTTCCTCCCACATCCCAAAGACATGCTGTAGGTGGATTGGACACTCTAAATTGGCCCTTGGAGTGAGTGCATACATGTATGTGCCTTCTGTGGAAGGTTGGGCACCAGGCTGGCAACTCGACACTGTAAAACTCCACTGCCAATCATGAGTGGACAGGTGATCCACTGTGGTGACCCCTAACTGGGAAAAGCCAGAAGAAGAAGATAAATTAATGGCGAGTCTATTGACATAGTTTTATAAATACTGCATTTGAAGATTACTATCAGTTTCAAGACATAATCTTAGCTTGAAAGGGAAGACAACATCTTTCAATTGTTTAAAAGTTATATATGATGCTGTGTGAATGTTTTGTGGTTACTGTTTATAAACAACTTCCAGCCTTGGTGTAACTCAACACTGAGCTAGTTTTTAGTTCAATTATGCCTTATGTTTTTTGGCAGTATAGGTCCAATAAGACACTATAATGCTTTGGGAAGATTTATAATTCTTTCAAATCCTTAATTATGCCCCTTGCTGTTTAACTGGAATCACTTGATTGCTAATAAGAAGCATTGTATAATTTACAAATAATATTTGATCTTTAGTGAGACTTGGTCCTTAGTAACCAGGTTGTATTTTATTTTATTTTCTATCAGTGTTTATTTTACTAGGCTGAATAATAAAGGATATTAGACATCCATGTTTAATACCACTTTGGACTAGAATTTTAGATAATATAAATTGACCTGGTTTTGTATATGATTGGAGGTTAATCTGGGGACTGTATTGCCTTTATACACACTGAATAAACAGAAACTGCACTAAAACCACTTCTATATAAGCCCATAAGGTCGTGTCCAGTATCTTTCCACATTTAAGACTTAGTTTTAAAGTTTGTACTAATTGAATGACCCATGGCATTTTTAAATATTGCATTCTGTCTGTTCACACTTGTAGAAGCTGACCTCTCTGGTCATCTCAGTGTTGGCATGTTAAATTTATTAATATTGTCTATCATAAAATGTTACACTCATCCCCACAGAGTATGATTTATTTATCTGAGAAGTAAATGGTCGGGTCTTTTTGTTTTAAACAGATCAGTGTCAGTGATGAACTCTATGATACAGACTGGATGTTACCTGATGGGATGTCATTATATAATTCCATTAAGATGGGTTTAATGGTTTGTGAGAAACATTTATAGAATTCAACTGGAGACCATCTCCTGGTACCTTATTTTATTTGAGTAATTTTATGTACTTATGTTCCACAATGAACACTGACTTGATTAGGCTAATATGACACATTCCACTTAGGGATGGGTGACTGAGTTTATTTTTTATCTATTTAAAATTTGTTTACCGGGAATGTCTGACTTGGAATGAAGCCAATTTTCAGTAGAGGCCCAGGGAGAAACGCTCCAGACGTATGTCTTCGAAATGTGGGAGGAAACCAGAGCACGCAGAGGAAACCTACACAAATGCAGGGAGGACATGCAGACTCTGCACAGAAGGCACTCCAAATGAGAATCGAACCAAAAAGCCTCTTGTTGTGAGGCAACAACACTACCACTGCCCTGTCATTCTAAATGCCGAGTTCTGAAAAAAAAGAATATTGGATAGATTTTTATAAGTTAGTATAAAAGTTGTCAAATGTGATGGAAAGGGAAGTGTGTAAATAGAGCATAATGTTATTATACATATCTTCTAGTTATCTTTTCCATGAGATTATGTATTTCACTAATATACAGCAGGACCGGGCTGTCATAGTGATACTTTATGTCTGTCAAGCTTTTCTGGAATGTTAAATAATAAATTAAGTATTCTAAAGATTTAATTTTTTCAATTCAAAAACACGAACCTTCACATGCCCGACAAACCATAATCCCGACAATCAACAAACAAAACAAATCCCCTGTCCAAAAAGCACGCACACAACACAAGCACACCAAAAACCTTACAAACCTACACTAAACCTACATACACAACTATCTATGCACTAACCTTAACCTAAACCCTAACCCTAAGGTCCGCCACTATCGCACACTCACCTAACCCGTGCCCTAACCCTAACTCACTTAACCCGCCCCTAACCCTACAGTCTGTCACTATTGTACACTCACCTGACCCGCGCCCTAACCCTAACTCACTTAATACACCCCTAACCCTAACCCCATACTTACCTTTTTGACGTTATCAGGTAGACTCATATATAAATACTGAAATCCCCACAACTTTCAGTATTTCAAAATTATAATACCAAAGCCTTGAAATTCCGAAACACCAGAAGCATGAAATTCAAAATACCGAAGTTGGGAGCTTCTGGTACTGGGGTGTGTGAATGCATAGGTGTAAGTGTAGGTAAGTATGTATGAGTGTGTTGGTTAGGGGCTTTAGTGTATGTTAATGTGTGCTTTGGCTGTGATGTGTGTGTGCAAGGGGCTGTGACGTGTGTGTGAGTTACCTTTGTGTGTGTGATTGTGTGATCTCAGAGTTAGTATATATCAGTGGGGGAGTGTTGCGGTGTATGAATGCATAGGTGTAAATGTAGGTAAGTACATATGAGTGTGTTGGTTAGGGGCTTTAATATATGTTAGTGTGTGTTTTGACTGAGATGTGTGTGTGCAAGGGGCTGTGAAATGTGTGTGTGGGAGTTACATTTGTGTGTGTGTGTGATTGTGCAATCTTGGAGTTAGTATATATAAGTAGGGGGTGTGAGGGGCACAGCCCCCCACATGGGGGGTGCAGGGCCCCCCTGCTTGTCTGTAGTGTAGGATTGTTTGATTGTGGGGGGAGATTGTGTGAATGTGTATGCGTGTGGTGTATTTGCACTGCAGGTTTGCGATTTTAAATTTCGTGGTTATGGGGTTTCGGTATTTAAAGGTTTCGAATATAGAATTTCAAAATACTGAAATTTCAGTATTTCAGGATTCTACAGTGAACCTACACACACACACACACATATATATATATATATATAGATAGATATATGTATATATATATATATATATATATATATATGTGTGTGTGTGTGTGTGTGTGTGTGTGTGTGTGCGTTTGTGTGTATATCTATCTGTATCTATATATATATATATATATATATATATATATATATACACACACACATATATATATATATATATATATATATATATATATATATATATATATATATAAATAGATAGATAGATAGCTATGCCATTTAGTAATTCAACTGTATGAATGTATATAGTTATTTGAATTTATAATCTTGCTATGAATAGCTAAATGAAACAAAACAAAGGAACAAGAATTGTAATGACATCACTTTCTTGGTATAAAATGAAGTGATGTCATTGCAATTCTTGTTTTGATAAAGTCTGTTTTATTTACGACAAAAGAGCTGAACTTTGTTAAATTACTGCCTTTTGGAACTTGAGCTACATGCTGTTTGTTTTTATTCAAGTTTTTGTTTTGTTTCATTTGGTTATTGGTGTGTTGTTATCTTGAACTGGATGTCAGTTAGAGCCTCTGCCAATGGCTCGTTTCTGGCAGTGCAATTACAATTGGCAAATATTTCTGGCAACCTTACTCATTTTATTGGATTATTAATCCAGTGTATGCTACATTTTTCACAGGCCTCTGAGGACCCCTGTGGTGAAGGAGATTTGGTGGAAGACAAGTTTCCTTGAGTGAATGGTAACAACAAAGATATTTATCCTGATCAACAAACACCTCTTCAGTTAGTTAACAACTAACCTGGTTGTTCAAGGGATTCTTGACCTTCTGGAGGTGATGGGCATATTATTACAATGGCAGATGAGCATGTTTTTTATTTTCAAGATCAGGGGACAAATATAATGGTTGAAAGCCAATTAAAGGTATCTGAGAAAAAATACTAAAATACAGGAAATTACAACTAGAGAATTTGTATTTTAAGAAACATATTCAGTGCGGGAAGTTCCCCAAGGGGCTTAGATACTGGAAGAACCCAACTGGTTTGCAAGAGAGCACTCCATTATTTCATGATTTATTGAAATTGTTTGATAAACATGGTTTTGAATTGATGGAGGTGTTAATGCACCACAGTGTCCGGGAAATATATAAATTAATGAGAAATTTAACTTCTCTTGATCTTTCCATTAACAATAACTTATTGTTACCAGTGAATCGATGTATAAGCAGGTTTTTATTAACTGGAGCATTATTTACATTATTTACAAGGCTATGAGGCCCAGTGGGCCTACCCCATTTCAGGAGGCAAGTGGCAGAATTCATCCCCTGATGAGATTGAGGATACACAAGATTTCTAAGATCAAAGAGACAATGTAGCTATTCAAACTTATAAAAATGAAGTCCATTTAGATTTGTTTGTTTGTTCCACATTGATCTGAGAGACTAAGTCTCGACACCCCTTGGCCAATGTGGACCAGACATTTTGGAGGGGGACACATCAAGTGTACAGGAGGGGAGGGGTTGTTGAACCCCTCCCAAGAATGTATTAACACCTAAAAACATATCTAATA
>NC_056739.1:1125753070-1125818070 GCF_019279795.1 Protopterus annectens
ATTCTGCTTTATGTGGCTGGGCAGTCTGTTCCATAGCTGCAGTATCTTCTGTCTGTCCAAACCATTCTGCTGATGTTACAGAAGAGGTTTAGATCCCTAGACTGAGTATTTCTGATGCCATTTGACCTCCTGATGTGCAGTAAATCTATCAGTAATGGGTCGGAGGATGCCTTGTGTGCCAGACACAGGTCACCTCTTAACAATCTGTAGAATACCAAGAATAGTGACAGAGCTTTGAGTCAATCCATGCAGTTCATGTTGTTTAGGACTTTAGTAAGGTATCTCTGTGGGTTTTCCAGTTGTTGCATGTGTCTGGACAGATACATGCCAAAGGGAGCATTATATTCAATGACTTTCCTAATGAGGGCTGAGCAATGTTGAGTTTATTGCAACAATGTAAGACTGCACTGGATATGATGTCTAATTGTAACAGTTGCTGTTTTCTAATAGTTTTAATACATCTTGTGAAAAATGGCAGCATTTTACCTTTGCCTAGGATGATAGTTCAATACAAGCACAAAATGATTGAATTTCACAAATGACTTAGTTTGTGGTGTCATTCAAAGGGGAAGCAGTATCCATCAGCCTGGGGTGACATGGTCAACAGACCTCAATGCTTTGCCAGAGATGGTCATCATCTGTCACCTCTGGGATTTCGGTTACTGGCTAAGGCTCTTGCTACCACCATAGTGCCTTTTTTATGCAATGTCACAAGAACAAAAATCTTGATGTAAAAATAACCTCTAAAAACAACATCAAGGTTATGCTGCTAAATGCTAGGAGTCCAAACCAGAAACTCACTCACTGGAAGCAGTTCTCACCTTGGAAGATGCTGACATTTGAGGAGTCAATGAGGCCTGGTTTAAGGCTGCAGAGAGCACCCCAGCTATACCAGGTTACATTTCCTTCCACATGTTCAGACCACAAACTGAAGGCATGAGAACTAAAGGAGGTGGTGTATCAATATTCATTAAAGATAAATATACCTCTAGATTGGTTAAACAGCATGATTCCTTTGAATTACTTCAGGTGCAATTGACTGTAGGTAAGACCCCTCTTCAGGTTATTGCCAGCTATAGAACCCCCTACATGAATCAGGACATCCACTCAGTCTACATGGATCTATTTGGGCCAAACAAGATACAACCAAGCACTCTGGCTTTGGGTGACTTTAATTACCATCGACTGGGTAAATTATACCTGGTCTAACTCACTTGGCCAAAGGTTTCTGGACTTTGTTAACTCCAATGCCTAGACCAGCTGGTTGATACACCCACAAGGGCTCAAACATCCTTTTTCAGGTGCTCACCAACATGGGGGACAACTGCACCACCCCCAGTGTGCGGCCATCCCTGGTGAGATCTGACCATAAATCAGTCTCGCGATAAGAAACTATAACACAAGACCTTAGCAACAACTAGATTAAAAAACTTCTCCAAGGCTAATTACAACCTCTTACATGACAGCATAAATAGCTTCATAGCCCGTTCCCCCACTGATGGAACAGACACCTATACTGAGTTATACACCAATGCTTTATATGAGCACCTGTACAATTGTATTGACTCTGCCATACCTGATAAAACTAAAGCAAGATCGTCAAGGAAAAACAAACCTGCCTGGTGGACAACTGCCATTAATAGGCTATACAACAGGAGAAAGAAATTGCTGTCTAAGTGTAGGAAAAAATGGTCTCAAAACTGGAAACACTCCCTCCTCAACTTAAACAAGAAAATTAGACTTCTAGTGAAGTCCTCCATTGATAGCTATGAATCCAAATTAGCCTCCCTAAATAAGGACAACCACAAGGCATTCTTTAGTAACATCCGTAACCTCAAAGGTAAGGCCCAGATTTGTACTGAACTCGTACTTAATGACACTAAGTATACAGAACCTGTGAATATAGCTAACCTGCTGACTGACAGTTTCAGTGAAAACTTCACTTGCCAGTCCATTCCACACATACCTCAAAGCATCCCTAACACCTGTCTCACACCTAGTATCTCCAAGGAGTAGGTCTTAAATGCCCTATTCAAGGCCAAAATCATGGCCTGTATGGGACCAGACAAATTCCCGGGCTGTGTTCTATATAGGGTAAAACAGGAATTAGCATCACCATTGGGCACGCTTTTCAATCAAAGCCTAAGCACTGGCTTCATTCCAGCAGAATGGAAAACAGCTACCGTCAACACTTTGCACAAAGGAGGTGCATCCATGGACTCAGGGGAACTACAGATCCATTAGCCTGACCAGCCTGATTTGCAAGACCATGGAACAAATCATCATGGACCTTATTAACAAAGATATAGGAAATCTCCTAACACTCAACCCCACCCAGTTTGGTTTTGTCAAGGGAAGCTCGTGCCTGTTAAACTTGGTGGACTTCTTCAAGACAGTCACCAAAGTCCTAGATGAAGACAGATCTGTGTATACGGCCTACCTAGATGTAGCCAAGGCTTTTGACACTATCCCCCACTCAGGCATCATTAATAAACTCACCCAGCTGGATATCAACCCATATATTGTCAGGTGAGTTGCAAACTGGCTGCCTCACTGATAGAACTCAGCAGACCCCTAACCAGTGCTGTTCCACAGGGATCAGTTCTAGGACCCGTACTGTTCAGAATCTACTTCTCCAAAGTACAGGCTAAAACTAAAGGACTGTAGCTGACAAAGTTTGCTGATGACTGCAAACTGGAAATGATCACTGAAACCCCCAGCGTTATCAACATTCTGCAAGAAGTTCTTATGCAGAATAATGACTGGTGCAAAAGTCATGGTCTTAAACTTAATACAAAAAAAATGCATTATCATTCTCTTCAGCAAGGGTGATGTTCTTGAAAACTGCTACATCAATAGCAATACCCTAAGTACACAGTCAGTGGTGAGAGATCTGGGCACATAGGTTGACAGCAGCCTTAACTTTGATCACCATATCTCCATAGTGGTAAGAAGGGCATTTTATATTGCTCATCTCATAAGTAAGGGCATTGCCACCAGAAAAAAGAGGTTATAACCCCCTTGTACTCTTCCTTCATTAGGCCAATAATAGAGTACAACGCTCCCTTTGGTATGTTCCTTTCCAAACACCTGCAGCAATTGAAGAGACCACAAAGGTTCCTCACAAAGAAAATTCAGGGTCTTCAAGATCTGTTTTATGTGGACAGACTGAAATCATTTTCACTTTACTCTGTGTTGTACAGACTGCTCAGACATTACCTGCGTCTTGTGTATAGACAAATCTCTAACCCAGATTAAATGGAAATGCTGCACATTTGCAGGTCAAATGGCACACAGATCACTCGCTCAAAGGACCATAACCTGGTATGTGACATCAACAGAACTTGCTGGAGAGACAGATTTGTCTCACAGAGGTTGCTTCACCTTTGGAACAAGCTTTCTATTCATGTTAAATAACGCCCCTCGCTGGCCCTATTTAAGCGTAATTTGGATGATTAGATGGGTAACTGGAAACTCACCCCAGAGGTTCCACCTGTGTCCCTCTTGGACAGGGGAAATAGGTGCTGATTTTAGTGTCTGCTTGAACCAGACACCCTTGGGAACATGGCTTGAACTTGGCTAGGCTTGTAAGAGCCCTGAGGCCATTAGCCAATTACCTCCTATGTTCCTATGCAGACATATAGTTACACCTGCAGACAATTTGGAGGATTACCAGTTTACCTACTGCATATCTTTAAGCTGGCAAGGAAAATGGAGCACATTGAAAAAACCCACGTAGACAGAAGAGTGATATGCGGGTAAAGCAAATACTGTGAGGCTGGTATGCAGTTTGCTACTCACTTTCTATTCAAAATGGATATCAACATTTCTTTGCTGATCATGTGATAAGCTGCTGTTATGTTTTGAAATCAGTTCAAATATATGCTCACCAAAGATGCACATATAGAATTATTTGAAGAATCAGTGAAATTTGAACCCTAAGCGGAATATGAACATTCAGAATGGTTTCTGTAACACCCGCAGCTTTCAGTTTCTTTACATTTTTGACATTATTTGAGGTACTAAATGTCTGTATTTGTAGACACATCCTATATCAAATTATCAATTCCTGATAAGATCTGATTAATCTAAATGATAAACTCCTGATAAACCCATTCCAATCCATCAGTTTAGTGCTGTGTTCTTTATTGCCCTAGTATTGCTTTTAATGATGTCTCTGAAAAGGAGTAATCATCAGTCTGCTTGGTCTATATGTTAACAGTAGGTGGTTAGGGAGATAAAAGACACAACAATGTAATACATCACTATCACTGTATTTACCTAATGATGTACAGGTTTGCATTTTCAACTAGTTGTTAACAACAGCTATGTGGAAAGGTAATGGATGAGTCAGAATGAGATGGTATATTAATAGAGCTGCTGCCTCTTAACATTTCTATTAGGACATGGTTGTAAGGCAGGTTAAACTGTAACAGATAACTAGGATTCAAACTAAGATACTGCTAAATACACATTGCATCATGTGCCTGTAGATTGTTATGCAATGACTGTGTGAGTGTAGGATGCCCTTTACCTTGGCTATGATTCCTTGCTGTCTGCTGCCTCTTTCTTAGTCATCAGGATCTTGTGACACACCTGGACTTAACGAAAAGAAAGCACAGACTATGGCAAACCTATTTCAGGAATGCAATTGCTGTGCCTAAAAACATATAGATGAATTTAGAAATAGAGGTGATAAAAAAACTACTTGTGAACTTTGATGTTGTTAATTTAAATTGATTGTGAATAAATTGCAATAATTTCTTTATGGTGCACACCCCTTATTTCTGGACTGCTTTTGCTCAAAAGTGATACTAAGGTGTGCTGTGGTTGAAGCCTGTTTACGTAACAGATTCATTTCAGCGTGGTCCAGTCTGTCACGTCTGTCTGAGGAGGCTCCCATCAAAAATGTTTGCAGTTTAACCTGATGTCTTGTGACCTCTGAGTTAGTTATTTTAATTTAGGTGGTGCAGAGTGTAAAAACCTATCCATGAAAGGACTTATTACCACATAAAAATGACTGAATATATTTAATTAAATGAAGGAAGAGCTGCAGACTATAAAAGGTTGGCAAAAGCTTGACACATACTACAGTTCATATTGCCTTAACAAATGTATATCTTTAATAATACTAGATGCAGAAGTTCTCTACTTATCTATGCCATTAAATATGTTGTGCCCAGCATAACACCTGAAACATGAAAATGATGTAAAAATTATACTTCTGGGTCATATAAAAGTAACAAAGTCACAGGTGACTGCTAACATAAAATCTTTAGTTGCACCCCAGAATATCTTGTAATAAGGACTTTTGTTTATATGCAGGTTGCTGAAAGCTTCCCTAATAAACCAAAATATCAAATCACAGGATTTCCGAACTATCCTGAAACAAGTTTGCTGCTCACGTAGAGGAGTTGTATTAGGGTGGCTTTTCATCAAGTACAACTGGGATAAGCTTGTCAAAAAGTAAGTCAGCATTGTGGAATAATAAATTACATGTAAATAATTAAAAATGGAATAAATAGCTTTGAAAGAGTAACTTTGCACTTTGTCCCAATTAATAAAATATTCACTCTAATGAAAGAGGTTGCCTTCAGACCAGCAATCTGTATTCTTTTTCCTCATATTTAAATAAGGAAAATGATGTATATCATCTTTGCTGGTAATGTTATCCAAGTATTTCTTTGTTCCAGAAGTACATTAATAACTAGTAAAATAAGTCAACTGTAACTGAGTGTTTTGAGTAGTCAGAATGCATTCTTGCAAACTTGTTAGAACTTTGGGATCTAAGGAATGCCCCATCATTTTGGTCCTCTCTATTATAACTAATTGTTATCTATACTAGGCCATTACATTTTCAAGACATTCCTTTAAATCATTTTCTGAATACAGTAGTGTAGCAAGAGTGGTTCAAAGGGGACAGATGCCTTCGACACTCAATGTTAGGGACCATGATCGAGAGTTCCTGGATTATTTAATCTACTTTTCTGTACTGAATGCACTTTAGTTCAGCGCTTTCTCTAAGTAGCCTATATTGGCTTGCTGTTCTTCCTTTTCCTCCTGTCCTTTTTACCTCGTCCCTCCCTCATTTACATGCTGAACAGGTTTGCCATTGCTCTTTGACTGGCATGCTGTGCTGCCCTTCTTGTTGTGGCCAGACATTAGCTGTAGCTATATTTCACTGCATTGTGAACCAGGGCATACATTAAATTAGCCACACTTGCTTCCTTTAGCTTTGATGTCTATCATGTCAGCTGTGTTCAGTTCTATACCACTATTCCTATCATCTGACATCTGGTTGCATAGCACTGGTTACGTAATTACAACTATTGCCCTGTTTTCCTATACAGCCCTTTGCCTGGTAAGCAGGCACTGTACCCCTGCCTATTACATCTCTGTTTGGTATGCAGGCACTGTCTCCTGACTATTACATCTCTGTTACGAATGCAGGCACTGTCCCCTGATTATGATATCTCTGTTAGGTAAGCAAGCACTGTACCCTGCCTATTACATCGCTGATTGGAATGCAGGCACTGTACCCTGCCTATTACATCTCTGTTTGGTATGCAGGCACTGTCTCCTGACTATTACATCTCTGTTAGGTATGCAGGCACTGTCCCCTAACTAGGATATCTCTGTTAGGTAAACAGGCACTGTACCCTGACTATTACATCTCTGTATGGTATGCAGACACTGTCTCTTGACTATGATATCTCTGTTAGGTAAGCAGGCACTGTACCCTGACTATTACATCTCTGTATGGTATGCAGGCGCTGTCCCTTGACTATGATATTTCTGTAGGTATGCAGGCACTATCTCCTCACTATTACATCTCTGTTAGTTATGCATGTACTCTCCCTTGAGTATTACATCTTTGTTTGGTATCTAGGCATTGTCCCCTGACTATGATATCTCTGTGATATGAAGGCACTGTCCCCTGACTATGATATCTCTGTTAGATATGCAGGCACTGTCCCCTGACTATGATTTTCTGTTTGGTATGCACGCACTGTCCCCTGACTATTACATCTTTGTTTGGTATGCAGACACTGTCCCCTGACTCTGATATCTCTGTTAGATATGCAGGCACTGTCCCCTGACTATGATATATCTTGTTTGGTATGCAAGCGCTGTCCCCTGAGTATTACATCTCTGTATGGTATTTAAGCATTGTTCCCCTCACTATTACATCTCTATTTGGTATGCAGGCACTGTCCCCTAACTGTTACATCTCTGTTAGGTATGCAGGCACTGTCCCCTGATTATTACATCTCTGTTAGGTATGCAGGCACTGTCCCCTGATTATTACATCTCTGTTAGATATGTAGGCACTGTTCCCTGACTATTATATCACAGTTTGATATGCAGGCTCTGTCCCCTGACTATTACAGCTCTGATTCCCCATTACTTCATGATGTGACATCCTTAAATATTTGCTTTGTACAGTGGTACACTACTCAATAGGTCTGTCTCTCCTTTCTTTCTAAGTCATACTTAAAGAATTTTGTTTCACTGTTTGACACCCCTCTTATAAATCATCATTGACTTCTGCTGCCCTCAGATACTTTCTTGCCTTCTACTTGTTTCCTTTCGGATCCTTATCATAAGATTGAAGTTTCAAAACTTTGAAATTCATATGATCAAGACCATATGATTGAAGTTTTGAAACATTGATCATAAAAGAAAAAAAATAAAAACTTTTTTTATGTTTAGTGATAACATGCATTTTCTGATAGATGTGAAGTCTGAAGCCCCTCTGCACCTCCCACAACCACTGCAAATTCAATATACCAATTCCGAGATCACACCACAGTGAAGAAAAGGGTAAATTTCCCAATCCATGCCGTACTGCAATCTCCATTCAAAACATTTGATGTTTCAAAACTTCTGGCATGTGGTCTTGATCATATGAATTTCGAAGTTTTGAAACTTCAGTCATATGATATCACCATTCATGTACTGTGACTATATTCAAGTTGTTGGATGCCCTTCCTTTTTTTGTTGGAATTCCTAAATGCACATTCCAATGCATCTACATCACTTCTTTTTTTCATTTTCAAGCTCTACTCCATACCTCTCAACTCTACTGATTTTTGCAGAATGTCCAGATTTTTGCTCATATTTTTGGTCCGTTTTTCATAAAATTGTGGTTCTCTGGAAAATTAGTGGCAAATCATTAAAGACTGAAGCTTGAATATGATGACAGACATTTGAATTTCAGATTTCATACCCTTCAGAAAATTCACGCTAAAGCAAAGCCTGTTATTCTATCAACTTTCTAAGTTTATAAGGGAAATATTTAAAAACTGTCTGTATTTTTGGGTCTTTGTCCCACTTTCATTTATGTCTTTGTCCAGATTTCTTGCTCTAAGAGGTTGAGAAGTCTCAACATTTACCCATAGTCCTCAGTGCTCTGTTTTTACATAATCTATATTGCTTGCTCAGCTCTACGTCTGCCCACAGACCTCCAGTTCACCTTTGACCTTTCTCCCAGTTTATGATAAGCTTTCACCCTGTTATCCTGCACTATTGCTATGTCTATGATATCTTGGCCTCTTTCAGGTGGTCCATATTTCTACTTTTTTTTCTTTTGTGGTGGAGGTTATGATTACATGAAGAAAAATACCTAGTCATTTCCTTTGTTACTTTACTTAGTGGAATATAACAGGGTAGGACCGACCTGGAGATACAAGGCTTCCCACTCTAGTGAAATTTCAATAAAACAATAAAAACAAACCAACTCAAGCAGCTAGACGGTACCCAATAAAATCAAGTAAAACAACAAAGAAAAAGGAATTCTGAGTCACATTAAACAATTTAATGTTAAATTGTTTTACGCGATGGTCAGAGTTCTATTTTCTTTGTTGCAATTTTAATATAAATTAAAACAGCTCTCTATTTAAATATTGGCACTCGTAATTCTGAGTGCCAACATCCTGAAAACAACACGGAAAATGCAGGAGAAGACTTACTATTGAACATTGTTCTTCTCATTTAATTTTCCTTTTTTACAAGAGGGCAAACCTCCATATCCCCGAACTTATATATGCTAATTCTGAGATCACCGTACCTCGATGAAATGGGAATATTCGAATAAAGAACCATTTTGGAGTTAATATATATTAGTCTGTTTTTCAGCCATTCACTCTCATCATTGTGGGACTTACTATAGTGGGTCCTGACATTTCAAATGGTTACAACAACAACAACCTGTCGTAACACCTGGAACAACACACTGTAATTCGGGAGGTTGCATCCGATTTGGGCAAAAATAGTTTCACTTGTTTTGTTGACATCCTTTCATCTCTGTTTTACAAGACAGATAAACTGTCCTGGTGGTCCAGCTACAGGTACATACTGTCAATGTTATCATTCATATTAGAAAAAGAATGTTTATAAAACTCAGCCTTGTGGACAACTATACCTCTCAGCTATCTACATTTTCCGAGAATGTCTAGATTTTTGCCTCATATTTTTGGTCTTTTCCTTATAAAATGTATGGTTTGCTGACAAATTGGTGAGGACTGAATTCAATAAATAATGACATACATTTGAGTTTCAGACTTCATACCTGTCAGAAAATGCATGCTATCACAAAACATTTTATTATAGCAGCGTTCAAAGTTTATAAGAGCAATATTTAAAATTTCTCCCTATTTTTGGGCATTTGTCTCACCATTATTTTTGGCTTAGTCCAGATTTCTTGTGTTAAGAGGTACAGAGGTTTAGGCATTCCCCTTACAAGGCTTTATTTTAGTGCATTTAGAATAAGTTAGTCTTATACCCACACAATGAAAGAAAGCTCTACATGACTAGTGACATCAGCACACCTCTCTCTCTGATAAAAGATGAGTGGAAAGCCACCAGTCGAAGCTACTATCAAGACCACTCAGAAACATTTATCAAGTAAAAGTAGGCACAACACCTAGAATATCTTGGGATAAATATTGGCATTAATAGCTCAAAAAGGGATGCTTACCTTCTGGTAAATCAGTTCAGTGGAGACATATATGATAACTGTGGAGCTGGACTCCAGAATGTGTACAGTTTTCTGTCTGAATACTGAAAAGATCCAAAAGAAGACAGAATTCCCTCCCATTCTCACTTTATTTTATTTATATATTTTACATTTGTTGACCGGGAATGTCTGACTGAGCTGAGTAGCCCTTTTTCAGCTGAGGCCTGGGGAGAAAAGCTCCACATAAGATACAATTAACATGTAACAAAACATTTTCACAGTAGACAAATTCCTAGCTCTTAAAAGACTCGTACAACAGATATTAGTAATATGTCATACACGAATAAGAAAAATTTACAATATAAGGTTTCATAGTGCAGAACAATACATATTGAAAGTAACTGTTTGTCAGGTGATGTAGTATTGAGTATTTCCTCAAGGCATTAGCAGATTGTGCTTCCTTAAGATATCTTAATACTTGAACCAATCAGTGATATTCCAGTCCCCATCCATTTTTAAGTTTTGCAGTCAAGTTTCTATAACGTATTAGCCACTGTATTTAGAAACCCTGAGTTAAAACAGTTAGAGCCATAGTAATGTTCCATAACAGCAGGAATAGCAAAAAAGTCATGTGGCCAAGACATAGTTCTTCCTCTTAATACAAGTTCCATGAAGAACTGGCCTCTCCACAATGTTTCCCCTAAAATATACTGAAATCCATATTAATAGTATCAAATGGAAATGGAAGTCTTCATAAGACCAGATTATAAACAACACTCCAGAATAGCCATATAAATCAAAGGCAAATTACAAGGAATTTAAATATTCCATATAGTATATTATATTATGAATTGCAAGTAAGTTAAGACATGAGCTGTGTAACTTAAATATCTTCCTGAAAACCCATTCATAGGTTCATAGGTGTGTACCAGGCTAATGGCCCTGGAGTCTTTACAAGCCTAGCCCAAAGCATTTCATGGCATTGTGCCATCCGGCATTAGTTTCCAGTGCCCCTATCAAGCAGGGCCACTGAAGTGATCCCCGGGGTGAATTTTCTATTTCCCATCCACTAGTCAAGATTTCTCTTGAAGAGGGCTAGTGAGGTGCTCTGTTTGACATGTATGGGAAGTCTGTTTCAGAGCATGGGCAGTCTCTGGGTTAAGAACCTGTCCTTCCAGCATGTTCTGTTGATTGAGGTAATGAGGTTGAGATCTCTGGAGTCTGTTGTAAGGAGGGATTGGAATTTTTTTAGATGTAGCATATCTAACAGTGCTGGGTCAGACATGACTTTGTAGGTCTAGCAGAGATCACCTCTAAGTAGGCAATATGAGACAGAGTAAAGCTTGAGTTTTTTTGAGTCTGTCCACATAGGGCATGTGTTTAAGTCCTAAGATCCTCTTAGTGAAGTATTTTTGTGGTCTTTCCAGTTGTTGTAGGTGTCTAGTGAGGTATATGCCAAATGGGGCATTGTACTCTATAATAGGTCTAATGAGGGAAGAGTAGAGGGAGACTTAGTAATGAGATGTGCCACATAGAAGGATTTTCTGACCACAGTGGCAACGTGGTTGTCAAAGGAGAGGTTGCTATCAACCTGTGTTCCCGGATCTCTTTTTACACATTCAGTGTTTAGTGGACTACTATTGATGTGTTAGTTCACGGGCATCATGTTCTTCCCAAAGGGAATGACAATGCATTTTTTGTTATTGAGTTTATGGCCATGGTTCTGACACTAGCCATTGGCCTCAGTGAGGCCTTTTTGAAGAATGTCTATATCTCTTGGAGAGTCAATAATGGCTCCCAGTTTGCAATCATCAGCAAACTTAGTTAGCCAGAGTCCCTTTGTGTTGGCCTGGATTTCAGAGAAGTAGATGACAAACAGAAGAGGACCCAAGACCGATCTCTGTGGGACACCACTTGTGACTGGTCGGTAGTCAGACTTGGAATCCACTACTTTCACAGTGTGGGTTCTATCAGTGAGCCAGCTTGTAACCCACCTTGTGACGTAGGGGTTTATGCTTCATTTAGTGAGTCTATCTGATCCCTGAGTGAGGAATGGTATTGAAGGCCTTGGCCAGATCAAGGTAGGCTGTGTGAACTACCTTGCCTTCATCCACAGCTCTGGTGACAGTCTCGAAGAAGTCTACTAGGTTGAGCAGGCACAATCTACCCTTCACAAATCGAAATTGCATGGGGTCTAGAGTTTGGAGATTCCTAATGTCCCCATTAATAAGGTCCATAATGATGCACTCCATAGCCTTACAACCAAGACTCATCAGGCTAATGGGGCGGTAGTTCCCAGGGTCTGTAGTCACTCTCCCTTTGTGGAGTGGGATGACCGTAGCAGTACACCATTCAGTAGGGACAAAGCCTGAAGTGAGGCTATGACTGAACAGATCACTCAGATGTGGTGCCAGTTCACTTTGTAATTCATGTAGAACACAGCCAGGGATATTATCAGGTCCCATGGAAGCTGTATTCTTGGTCTTGGACAATGTAGTTTTAACCTGTGCAGCAGTAATATTGGGCACTTGGCATTCCTCTGGTATTATGATTGGCCCTTTAGGGGGTGAAAGGGGGGTGAAGTTTGCATTGAACCCGTCAGCCAGTATATTGGCAATGTCAGTTGGCTAGGTATAGGAGTTACCATTGTACTGTAGCTCAGAGCAGATCTGAGTATTGCCATAGAGATTCTTGACATAACCATAGAAGGCTTTGTGGTTGTCTTTGGTATCTGCTGCCATTTTAATTTCCTAGCTGGCTTTACAGGATTTGATGAGGGATCTCAGTTTTTTATTGAGGCTAGCAAGAGAGTTTTTCCAGTCTTGGGACTTCACATTTTTCTGCAATAGTTTCTTCCTTCTGTTGTAGAATTTGTTTATGGTAGGGACCACCAGATTGGCTTCCTTATTTTGGAGGAAAGCTTCTTGGTTCTGTTGGGTATGGCCCATTCCATGCATTTGTGTACATGATCATACAGTGCATAGGAGTATGATTCAGTGGTTATGCACCCATTTTCCGTTTGCATAGGTGTCGTGAAGTTAGCCACTTCTGTTTTTAGAAAGCCAAAGTTTACTTTAGAGAAGTTTTTCACAGTGGTTATCTTTGGGGGGTGTGTGTGGCTAGGATATGGATTGGATATCCATGGTGATTAGCTTGTGGTGAGATCTGACCAAGGAGGAGTTTACTGATGGTGTAGAGCAATGGTTTCCCATGTTAGTAATAACAAGGTCAAGGATGTTGTTGCCCCTAGTGGGGGTACGAATGAGTTGGTCCAGGATGTTGGAATTAATGAATTCCAGGAAACGTTGGGCACGTGTATTGGTACTTGAGTAGTTTTCCCAGTTGATGGAGGGGTAATTGAAATCCCCCAGTATGAGGGTGTTGGGTTAAACCTTAATATTTTCCAGGGTGCTCAGAAATGTGGAGTGGGAGTCTTGGGACATGGTGGAGGATCTATAGCAGGCTACAACCTGGATTGCAATCTTACCTAATGTTAGTTTTACCTGAGGTGTAATCACAACTACGCAGGTAAAAGCTGCACTCTCTAAAGCCAAAAACACGGCATCCATGGGACCAGACAACATCTCAGGCTGCATTTTGCATGAACTTCAGAATGAACTGGCTCCCCACCTAAGTACCATGTTCAATCATAGCTGCACATTAGGCTTTGTGCCCACTGAATAGTGTACAGCAACAGTTATCCCACTCCACAAAGGGGGAGCCACCACTGATCTCAGGAATTATCACCCTATTAGCCTGACAAGCCTGGTCTGCAAGGCCATGGAACATATCATCTCATAAACAAAGACATTGGTAACCTCCAAACTCTGGATCCCACTCAGTTCGGGTTTGTAAAAAACAGATCATGCCTCCTGAACCTGATCGACTTCTTTGAGGCAGTCACCAAAGCCATAGATGAGGGTAAGGTGGTTCACACAGCCTAGCTTGACCTCGCCAAGGATTTCGACACCATCCCCCATTCTGGAATTATAGCTAAACTCTCTAAACTAGGTGTAAATCCCTACATCACAAGATGGGTTGCCAACTGGATCACTAACAGAACTCACACTGTAAAAGTTGCACACTCTAAATCTGACCTCAAATCAGTGACAAGTGGAGTACCACAGGGTTCAGTCCTGGGACCTCTCCTGTTTGGTATCTACTTCTCTGAAGTACAGGCTAACACAAAAGGCCTCTGCCTAATGAAGTTCGCAGATGACTGCAAACTAGGAGCCATAGTCGAGTCCCCAGATGATGTGGAAATCCTACAGAAGTGCCTCGCTGAGACAGATGCCTGATGTCAGAGCCATGGCCTCAAGCTCAGTGCCAAAAAGTGCATTGTCATCCCCCTTTGGTAAAAACTCTGTACCCATGAACTACTACATAGACTACCGAATGTGTGATAAGAGACCTTGGGACCCAGGTGGACAGTAGTCTGTCCTTTGATAGTCACATCGCCACAATAGTCAGGAAGTCCTTCTACATGGCACACCTCATAATAAAAGGGTTCTCATCCAGGAAAAAAGAGGTCATTGTTCCCCTCTACTTGACATTCATTAGACCCATTATAGAGTACAATGCCCATTTTGGAATGTACCTCACAAGACATCTGCAGCAGCTGGAAATGCCACAGAATTACCTCACAAAGAGGATTACTGGCCTCAAACAGATGCCCTACACTGACCGTCTCAAAAAAACTCCAGCTTTACTCCGTACCATATCGCCTACTCCAAGGTGATCTCTGCCTAACATATAAAGCTATGTTAAACCAAGAACTGTTGTTAGGCTTCACCTAAAGAAATCTCAATCTCTCTGAGCTACATGGTCTAGGGACCTAAATCTTGTCACCACAATAAACAGGACATGCTGGAGCAATAGATTCCTGTCCCAGAGATATCCCATACTCTGTAACAGGCTACCCATCTATGTCAAACAAAGTTCTTCATTAGCATTCTTCAAGAAAAATCTTGATGAGTGGATGGGAAATAGGAAATACACCCCGGGGATCACTTCTCTGTCTCTGCTCAACAGTGGCACAAGAAAATAACTTTCTTGGGTGGCGTAAGCCAGGGAACCTTGTTGGCTACGCTTACGTAGGTCCTCAGGCCAATAGCCTAGTACCTACCAATGAACCTATGAACCTATGAAGTATCTCTGATGCAATATGCTGGGCTACTAGTCTGGAGGTGTGCACATCCTTTATGAATATGGAGACACCTCCTCCTTTAGGACTTCGTCCGAGTTCTGGGGCCAAAATGTGTGGTATGAATTATAGCCTGTTAGTGCAGGGGTGTTCTCCGGAGCCTTGAACCAGGTCTCTTTTACTGCACAAATGTCGATGTTCTCCATTTTAAGGAGTGCTTCGAGCAAGTGCGTCTTGAGATTTAGACTTCTAGCATTGAGTAGCATAACCCTCAGATTGCATTTGCTTGTAGCTGTTATGGTGGTAGCTTTGTCATCAGGACATTGCCTAAAAAAAGCACTGTAGGGGTGGCAAGAGCCTTGACCAGTATCCAGAATCCCAGGGGTGACAGATGCAGGCCATCTCTGGCAAAGCATCCAAAGACATTCCATTCCAAAGACATTCAACAGACATGATTCAGCAATAGCTGTTGTGTAAAAAGTATTTCCAAGAAGTATCTGTTTTAATTTGCAGAGGTTTGTGGTATTTCAATTAAAACTTTCACTTTTCCAGTGACGGAAAAGTGTACCACATTGGTATTACTCCTGCCTGCTCATGGCTGTGTTAACAAGGTTCCTGTGAGTACAGTGTATCTTTAGCCATAGGGGATGCAATGGGCTTATCTGACCTTCAAACAAGGGGATGTCATAATTTAATCATGGTGGCTTGTGAGAGTTTGCAGGCCCAAGATAAGGTTGGAAGTAACAGTATGTCCTTTCAGTTACACGTAATGGTGTCTACTGGGAAGGCACTATTTTATTATCTTATGCTAAGGCTGTTAAGAAAAAAACTGCCAAAGCTGCCTAGACAACATTCTAAAGGACTCCATGTTCCAGCACACCTACTCCTTCTACACTCACACATATTGCAAGTCCACACAGATTCCTAAAGAGTCATCAGAAAGGCAGGCCTAAGCTCATAAGGTTTCCATCATAGGTGACTATTGTTAGGCATACAGACCCCACACTCAGTAGGTTGGACAAGAACAGGCTGGCTGTAAGCTGCTTGTCAAGTGACAGGATCCATGTTGAACTTATGGCTGAATTCACTATATATATATGTGTTAGAGGCAGGAAAGATACTGGTGTTGAGTAGTGTCTTGCTTTCTCAAAAAATGATGCTTAGCTACCAAGGCAAGATAATTGGCTTTAGCAATTAGCTAAGTAGTTCATGTCATTCAATGAAATCCAGCAGCCTGGGATGAGAGGGTAGATGAGACTAACTGTTTTACCAGGGATGGCTTACTGCTCACATACCAAAGCTTCTACATACTACCTAAAGCATTTGCTGTTCTTATAATGCCTTGTTTTGGCAGAACTTTCCTACTAGACATTCCTATGTAACAAACACAAGCATGAATTCAAGCCACATCATGGGAGCACTACTCTATCCTAAGACTCTAAATATAAAGGGGCCAGAACTTGAGGCCTATCACACCCTTAGACCCTTAGAAAACTGCAAATGAGTATCCATATTTGTCAGAAACAGCCATCACCTCATGTCAAAATAGCCAAGACCCTAACTTTGCAATCCAGATCACCCTTAACAAATACAAATATTACTCCATTACTGGCTACAGATCCCAATCAATGTCCTCACAAAGATCATGGAATTACCTTTATACCATTGAGGATGTTAAATATAAAACTGTATTCCTTCTTGTTAGGGATGTCAATTACCCAAGCATTGACTGGCATGCTTATACCTCTCAACTATATATGCTCAGTGTTTCTTAGATTTTGTTAACACCAATACCCTGGAAAACATTGCAAAACTACCGACTATACCTCTCAATCTCTTAGTGCAAGAAATCTGGACAAAGCCTAAAATAATATGGGGTGGGAACAAAGGCCCAAAAATAAGAAAATATTTTAATAATTGCTCTTATAACTTAGAAAGTTGACAGAGTAACAGGATCTGTGTTATCATGCATTTTTTCTGAAGGCTATGAAGTCTGAAACTCTAATGTATGTCATTATTTAGTGACTTCAATCCTCAGTGATTTGCCAGAAAATGACAAATTTTATGAGGAACACAGCAAAACTATGATTTAAACGTCTGGATATTCAATGAAAATCCAGGCAGTTGAGAGGTATGCTACGCATTATCAACTACCCATTAACAGGTTCCTTGGCTTGGTTCTTAACAAACTAGCTCCCACCTCTACCCCACTCTGCACCTCTTCATCAATGACTGCATATCAATCATCTTTTCTGTCAGGCCTAGTGGTACTACCCTACTATCAAATGAGATTGTCTTTAGAAAATTCTCTAGAACAAACTTACTTCAGACTGTAAAAGCTCAGGATCTGTAGGTAGCTTATCTGGCACTCTGGGCAGTTGTCCGACCTGGTGTCACCCCTTAGCTCTGAGCTGTTTACCCAAAATGTGTTTACCTTGAACGAAGACCAAAAACAAAAAGAAACAAGTACAAATTACTATGTTTCAGCTGTGACTGCAAACAATGCTGATAACTGCACTTCCACCCCTGACAGTTTGAGAAGCTAAAAACAAAAAACAAACATAAACAAAAAAATTGCTGCTACTCCGCGACTGTAGCAAGCTGCTTGCAACAAATATAACACACACACACACACACACACACACACACACACACACACACACACACACACACACACACACACACACACACAAATATACACAGCAAAACAGTCACTTTCTTGACTGAATATACCTGAGATCAAATGAATGAAAATGAAAAAAAATTCATACAGAACAAGGGATTACACCCCCTCAAAGCATCTCAACTATCCTTGATTTAAGAGGCCAATGTGGAACACACACCCTAGCAATCTGTGACAAACAGTCAAACTGCAGAACACCCTTTTTTCGCACTGCGTGAAAACACACCATTTCCATGAGGACTGGTTGAAGTAGGCTTTTTGCCAGAAGTATTAAGTTAGCAAATACTGTACATTTGCTAAGATTTAATAGACACGTCAGTAAATAAAGTCAGCAGAAACCATTGATAAAATGCAATATACTCAGTAGAAAATCATTACACAACAATATACAAGGGCAACTATTAAAAATTTTTCTTTAGCACCTGCTTTTCCAACCCCTCCATATCTTCTCCCAAATAAAAACAGTTAACTCATCCAAAAAGGGACATCAGAGCAGACATGTTTAAAATATTGCTACCATTACTTGGAGACATTGGTAGAATAAGTGAATGTGAAATAATATAAACTTTCTGAAATAAAAGCAGTCCATAATTATTTATTAAATGTAATGCACCACCTTTTCGCCAAATGTGATCAGCCTAGCTCTCAAAGAATCTGGGACAAATCCAGAAGTAATCAGGGGACACTTAAAATTATTATTATCTTGAAACATTGACAAAATAGAGAATGTGAACAGAGAATTGCTCTTATAAACTTAGCAAGTTGCTTGAATAACATAATTTGTTAGCATGCATTTCCTGAAGGATATGAAGTCTGAAACTCAAATCTATGTCAGAATTTTAATACTCACTGATTTGCCAGAAAACCACAAATTTTATGAGCAACAGACAAAAAGGCAAGAATCTATCTATTATGCAAAAAATCTGGAACTCTACTCCTATGTGAGACAATGTTTAATCACTCCTACACTCTGAACATTCAGTCACTTACCTCTGACCAATAAGGAAACAAAGCATCTGCAGCTCCATAAATTCAGTAGTTCACAACCCCCAAATGCAATCAGGAAGAAGGCAGAAGTATAGCTCCCAGCAACAGCAGCACCACCACGACCATCCCGATTCCCAAATCAAGTGAAACAAATAGCAGCCCTTTTGAAAGCTCTTTCCATCAAGTTAGTGACCTGGTGTACAGTCACTGTACCTGATGAAATGCACTCCCACAGCAACTCCTGTTCAACCGGTGCCTCCCTGTCCCGTCTCTGTACCCCATCCCTCTTACCCACAATCATAACAAATGAACCCTACGAACATTCAAACAGTGCAGTAACTACCAATCAGGATAGCTTGCAATCAGATAAAGACAGCCATAACTCTCAATGTGTTATTCTTTTTGGGCCCTACAATATCCTTTTTGAAAGTATTACAGTGGGGCGAAAACTAGTAGTGGCATGCGATTGGCCACATTTTGTGCCTCCTGATTTGCTCCCTTTGCAACAGGAACAGAAACTTGATTGGGTTGTATACCGTGATGCTGACTGGCTTTAATTGAGCTATACAAGCCAGTCAAAAATAGCAAAGGGGAGCCATTACTGTTCAATGCAGAACTGCGTAATAGTGGGTTAAATTAATCACAAATGCTGAGCATTCCACACAATCCAGAGCACGTGGCTGCTCAGGTACACACACACACACACACACACACACACACACACACACACACACACACACACACACACACGCACACACGCACACACGCACACACGCACACACACACACAGATGCAGACACAGATGCTTAAAAAATTGCATTCCTTTTTGTTTATTTTTCATTTCTATAAATGCAGTGAGAAGAAAGTAAAACTACAAGTTATTGCAACTTCTGCCACAGTTCTGATAGCTGACTTTTTATTTTTTTTTATTTACTTAGTTTATGTTCACTTAGCAAAGCCACATTTAATGAGCATAACAAAAAAATGGCCATTTTTGGGAGGCCTTGCTTCACATTAGCTTCATTTTCTGCCATGATGTGGTGGACCTGTTTTTTATCTGGCAATATCTGTACATGAATACCTCTTGATAAACATCCATTATTCAATAAGGTATTGATATAGGATTTGCCCATATCTTCTAAGATATGTTAAACCTTAATATATTCTGTGGCTTTTATATTCAGTCTCTGCATTACATGCCTATCAAAGTTTTTTTCTTAGAAATAGGAAACCTTATTCCTACTCATTTTAGAAATGTATTTCCTGCATTTGACTGTCTTAAAATGAATATATATAACTGGAGTTTTTATTTATTTTTTTCAGTCCATTTGTTTTACTGAACCACAACACTGTCTTTAGTAAACTGTGCTGCATTAAATCAAGCTTACTATCCTGCTTAGAAACTACATTTTGGAAGCCAGATTGCTTTTATGGTCTCACACCCTGGAATTCAATATTAACTTAAGTAACAGACTGATTTCACTTCTCTGCTTTTAGTATGCAACTTGTGAATCATAATTCCCCTTTTGGTCCACTATTGCTTCACTACTAGATACATCTCTCTATTTTTAGAGTCACTTAACACCTGTCTTGTTAACTAGCTTCTTCAACAGCCTTAGTATTAAGCCTGACTAGTAAAGTTGGGTCAACTGCTATTATTTTTTTTTTTAATTTTTGATATATACTCGAAATTTTATTTCAGTGATCATACCTGCTGAGCATACTTTTCAACTTCTTAGCGCAAGAAATCTGGACAAAGCCTAAAATAATGGTCGGACGAAGGCCCACTAATAAGGATAGATTTTAAATATTGCTTTTATAAACTTAGTAAGTTGAAAGAATAACAGAATTTGTGTTTGCATGCATTTTGGAAAGGTATTCAGCGTGACCTTATATTGCACATTCTTTTTTTTCAGCAGAGTGATTGAAAACCATCCTTAAGGACCAGCTCACAAAACTGGTTGTCAAATAAAAAAATATGTATCACAGTATAAAATAAGAAAATCATCTTTCTCTCCATTTGCTATGGCTGTTTGATTTTTAAGGATAACAAGTTGAGCGTCATTATAAATTAATTTAAATAAATATAAATTAAGGAAGGCGAAGAAAGTATGCAGGCTAAACTTTTTTAATTCTCATGTCTTTATTTTCTTCAGATTTTCCCTAGGTTCTACATACCTGACACGTGTAGTCCTTACAGTAACATCAAGATTTGCTTCAAGAAAAATGTACAATGAGGTATGTAGTTCTGTTTTAGGTGCTTCAGAATACTTCCTATATGACAAAAATACAGTTTATAAGTTATATAGCAGAGCAGCATTGATTAAATGTGAACATTGTGTACAGTTACAGCACTGTACCTTACATACAGTCTTATCTTGCTGTCAAACAGCCTCACTTGTGAGGAACATTTGCTTTCTGATGCCCATATAGTATTCATCCACTTTAGTCATACACTGAACATCACAGAACTGTTGTAGCAGATTCACCTAGGGAAAATATTCCATGTGTATTCAGGGATCTGTGGAGGTTGTCACTTGGAATTATGCTTAGCATATTGCAAATCAGAAAAAAAGAAGCAATTTATCAGTATGCATGTATTATAGTGATATGCTGAGACAGCCGATGTAGACACTAGCGCTAATGTGCTATATTGATGGACACCTTTACCACTATAATGAAATCCTTAGAAGAAGCTGTATATGGGGAAAGCTTTGCTGCTGCATTTATTCAGGTCTAACTCCTGATCTAATGATCCAAACTGAACTTGAGCACATAAACTCAAGTATCAGCTGACACATTCTCCTGTATCACTGGTTAGTAAACTATTAAAAAACTCAATAATGGTTTCAAGGGGAAAGCAAAACATTACATGTTGGTCTGCTTCCCTTGTCCGTACCTTACTGATATCATGGAGTCTTTTCTCAAACTACCTTGTTCTGAAGACTTGCTTAACTCAGAAGGTCACAGCATTCTCAGTAGAAAATCTGTGTCCTTTATAAGTGCACTGATCAGCGTTATAGATCAGGATAGGATGCCATGGTAGCATGGGATGCATAGAATGTCACAGTAGCATGGGATGCATGGGATGTCATGGTAGCATGGAATGTTACGGTAGCATGGGATGCATGAAATGTCATGGGTGCATGGGATGACATGGTAGCACGGGATTTCTTGGTACCATGGGATGCATGGGATGTCATGGTAATATAAGATATGGTAGCATAAGATGTCAAAGTAGCATGGGATCTAATGGTAGCATAAGATGCCGTGGTAGTATGGGATGCATGGGATGTCATGGTAGGATGGAATGCATGGGATGTCACGGTTGCATGGGATGTCATGGTCGCATGGGATGTATGAGATGTCATGGTAGCATGGGATGCATGGGATGTCATTGTAATATAAGATGTCATGGTAGTATAAGATGTCAAGTTAGCATGGGATGTAACAGTAGCATAGGATGCCATGGGAGCATGGGATGTCATGGTAGTAGCATGGGATGCATGGGATGTCACTGTAGCACAAAATGTCATGTTAGCATAGGAGCATGGGATGTCCTGGTAGTAGCATGGGATGTATGGGTTGTCATGGTAGTAGCATGGGATGCATGGGATGTCATGGTAGCATAAGATGTCATGTTAGTATGGGAGCATTGGATGTCATGGTAGTAGCATGGGATGTCATGGTAGCATATGATGTCATGGTAGCATGGGATGGTAACACTGTAACTATGAATTCACTGTTGCTGATGCTGGTGCTGCTGGAACTGTCACTACTGACTTTTTTCTTTTCCAACAGCTACAGGCAATACCTGATGCTGTATACCAAAATGACAAAATACTGTAATGTCAGACACTTGGCTGATTAAAGATGTCTGAAAACTTTTCTGCATCACATCACACATGACTCAGTAATACCTTATTATATAGTCTGCACCACATATTAATGTCACATTCTTTGGAGGTGACTTTTACTTGGAAAGGTACTACACATAACCTTGTAGAGATGGGACGCCAGTCTTGGTTCCTGATAAATGTCTTGGACAGAATAATGTGCCTTTTATGTAATTATATTCACCAAATGCACATACAGACCAGAATTGCTGATAGTCTGTCACATGTGGTTGCAACAGGAAATTATTGAGATAAAACCATTCATTGTATATCATGTCAGCACCCAGTACACAAGGCTGGGCATGTCTGGTTGGATCTTCAAATAGTGCAAACTTCAAATTGTGCAAAGATAACAATAAGAAGAAGACTGTTATCCTCATGGACACTACAAGAAAACAAATGCTAGCCGTGTTTGGACAGTGACAAAATAGTGGCATACTGGTAAAAGCCTTGGAGTACTGGGAGTACAGGTTACTGTTGATATCAGTACAGTTATTGACTATTCTGGTCAAGGTAGCTTATTGGCTTGCATCGTCATATTAAGAAGACATAATTGTTGATTTTCAGGCCACTAACTGAAGAGCTACTCAGGTCTGACTCCTAACACAGATGTGGGATGCACTAAATTCCATTATCAAACAGTCACAAAAATAGCATATCTGGAACGGGGTATAAAGTGAGTTCCCCCAATGCTTCACCAGATTTAGATGCTGTGTTGTATGTGTGGGTTTCTGTACCCAACAGGGTTGTCCATATCTCTTTACATATTATTTTGGAAATATTTTTCTTTCATATACGATAGCAGTTAACCCGGTGTACATGCATGATCCAACCCTTAAAGCATTGCTATTTTGGTCCATGGTAGTCACAGTGTAGACTTTTCAATAGGTGCCTTCAAGTGATTTTTGTACAATGGTCTGTTCCAGGGCCACAGGCGAACATCTTCCTGCCTTTTCCAGTGAAGGCCTTGACTGCATACACAGGTAACTCTGTTACTGTGTATTAGTCTGCTTGCTGAGAAAGGGGGGGGGTGTTGGTGTATACATAAACACATATCATACTCATTTCTTCGTTTGGAGTGCTGATTTTTCTCTTAAGTTTTAACCTGTTACACCTTAATGGATTTAGTCTGTTATATTGCACTGCATTATATTTAACTGGGTTCTCTTGTCTTCACTTGATTTACATTACTTCTATAGGTTCATAGGTGTTTACTAGGCTAATGACCACAAGGGCCTTTTTAAGCTTAGCCATGCATCCCTAATCTCTGACAAGTTCTGATACCCTTGATAAGTGTAAGCATGAGCCTAGGAGATGAACCATTTACAGGTTACCTGTGTCCATTAGAGACATAGGTGCCAAACCAGGGATGAATTTCTAGTTTCCCATCCAATTGTCTAAGTTGCACTTGAATTGGGTTAGGGAGAAACTCTGCTTCACATGGATGGGGAGCCTGTTCTACAGATGGGGTAGTCTCTGGGATACATACCTATCTCACCAGCAGGTCATATTTATATCACAGCCAAGGTTTAAGTCTTTAGAATGAGTAATTCTTGTGCTGTTTATTTTGTGGATATGCAGGAGGTCCATCAGAGTGGGGTCTGACAATGTCCTGTATGCCAAGAACAGATCTCCCCTCAAAAGCCTGTAGGAGACAGAATACAGGGATAGGGCCTTGGGACGGTCTGCATAGGATATTTTACTTACACCCTGTGTTCTTTTAGTGAGGAAACTCTGTGGACATTCCAATTGTTGGATATGCCTGGTTAGGTGCATACCAAAGGGGGCATTGTACTCAATGGTAGTTCTGATGAATGTCAAATACAGTGGAACAATGACTTCCTTGGACTTAGATGCCATACCTTTGTTTATAAGTTGTGCAACATAGAATGATTTCCTCACCACTGTAGACACATGATGCTCAAAGACTAGATTACTATCTATGTGTGTCCCTAAGTCCCTGACTACTGGGTCAACTCTAAGCGGTGCGTTATCAATATGATAGTTATTAGGGATGGATGACTTCCCAGAGGATATTATTATGCATTTCTTGGCATTTAGTTTTAGTCCATGGTTCTGACGCCAGTTGTTTGTCTGTGTCATCCCCTCCTGGAGAACATTTGTGTCAGTGTGAGATTCAATGACAGCTCCTAATTTGCAATCATCTGCAAATTTAGTCAGCCAGAGACCAGTGACATTGTCCTTGACTTTTGAGAAGTAAATGCCAAAAAGGTGCGGTCCAAGGACGAATCTCTTAGGGACTCCACTTGTGACTGGCCTCTTTATAGAGGTGGACTCTGCAATTCTAACTTCCTGGGTTCTGTCTGTGAGCCAGTTGGCTATCCACTGGGTCACATACGGGTTTGTACTTAATGTCTTAAGTTTGTCAACAATGCCCAAGTGGGGTATTGTGTCAAATGCCTTGGCCAGGTCAAGGTAGGCAGTGTGAACAATTTTGCCCTCATCCATTGCTTTGATGACCTTCTCAAAGAAGTCCACCAGGTTGTGTAGGCATAATATGCCCTTGATGAAACCAAACTGGGTTGGTTCCAGTGTCTGGAGGTTTACTATTTCTCTACTGATCATCTCCATTGATGATTCTTTTCATGGCTGTACATATAAGACTAGTGAGATTTAGGGTTCTGTAGTTTCCAGGGTCTGTAGATGGCCCACCTTTTTGCAGAGGGATGACTGTTGTCTTTCACCATTCATGAGGCACGAAGCCTGTTTGGAGGCTACAGATAAATAATAATTCCAGAGGGCCTGATAGGTCATGTTTCATGTTATTAGAAGGCATCCTGGGATATTGTCTGGGCCCACTGATACAGTGTTCTTGATCTTAGAGGGAGCATTAAGAAACTGTTCCCTAGTGATAGCAGGGGGAGTTATATTTGATGATATTTCTTGAGGGAAAGTTGAGGAGGAGAGAGGGATAAAGTTGGAGCTGAATTTATCAGCCAGGAGGTTTGCTATATCTTCTGGCTCAGTATAAATGGCATCATTTACAATGAGCTCCACGCACAATTGTGTATTGCCTTTGAGGTTGCGGACAAAGCTAAATAATGCTTTGTGGTTGTTTATGGCCTGGGAGGCCAAATTTACCTCAAATTTGTTTTTGGTAGACTTTATTTGTCCTCCAAGTTGTTAGTTTAGTTTGATGAGAGTGTGTTTATCCTGCTGGGTGCTGCACCTCCTAATTGTTGCCATCATTTTCTTCCTCCTGTTATACAGCTTATTGATTTTGTGATTTCAACAGGGTGGCTTGTTTTTTGAGTTAGTTCTGTGCTTTTTCCTGGTGGGTACAGCTACCTCTATGCAGCTATTACCATGCTTTTACAGGGTTTCTGTGAACAGTTCTGCATAGGATTATATTGCTTGTCACTGCAAACTAGTTGTCCTGGCTGCAACTAGGTATTGGAGAAATTTCAATTGTGCTTTTACAGGAAAAATGTTACTCAAGGTGTCTAAGGCTGTACAGAATTCTGCCAAACACTTGAGAGGAAACTAATATGTAGACCCTGAAAATTTAAGGATGAAGTATTCAGGCAGATATTCTGAAGTTAGAAACAAATCAAGCAGTACTTACCGAAAACAAAGAATTAGTTTGTCCAGAATGATGAAAATAGGGAGTTGCATCAATGGCTACTGCCTGGCTACTACTGATGTTGGTCTCACCACAGCTTCACTCTATTGGGGTACAATACTCCATTGCTTATTCTCTCACCAGAAGCAAAATGTTGATATCAATCCCAAAAAGAGAAGCAGGCCACAGCCTTGGTGATCCACAATCTTGTCCCAGATGATGCAAGAGTCTGTAGCCTTGTAGCCTTTTTCTGGTAGATACCTAAATAGCAACCAGATCAATCAGGAATATTAAGCACAGACACTCACTTCTCCAACCAGAAACAGTCAGGAATCAATGCACTCTGTTCCTTGTCTCACCAGGACCAGAATACAAGCACAGATTCCAAGCTGTCACCTATAAAGCAGTTATTAGGCTTTCTGGTGATCCTGAAAATGAATATGAAAATAGAATATGTAAGTAACACGCACACACACACATATATATATATATATATATATATATATATATATATATATATATATATACACACATACAACTATTATATAATATTATAACTCAGAAATGCAATTAGCCTGCATAAGTGCACCATGGGAAGCAAAATATACATACAGCTATTGCATGGAGTTGCATTTCAGCACCCCCTGATCCTGTACAAGTGCATCATAAGACAGCAGTACACACTCACTCACCAAAGACCGGCTCTAGACCAGCATACCATGGTGGTGTATAAGTTGTTGGCATGTGATGGCAAGTACTAATAACATTTTTATGTGCCTAGGCTTGGAGAAGTCAGAAGCATCATAATATGTCAATAAGGATGATGCCTCTTATAAAATATAAAATCCCTTTTAATTTGTTTTCAAAAACCTAACTTCCTTTCAGTGTGCATGTGGAAGAAAAAGGGCAGCACTGTTTCAAGTCACATGTACTCTTATAATTTAAAAGTGGTGCTACAATTAAATGTTGTGTCTAGTTTGCTGTGCGCAAGTGCCTTTACCTTCTGAAATGGTTTTACTGTGTGCAGTTACTTCAGCTGATAGTTTTGAGTCTTCGCTATTATACATTCAACATATATGCATTACAACATATATGCATTACATTTCAACTAAAATGCAATTGGCTAAAGTCTTGACTTGTCTAACTTTTACCAGTTCTTTAGCTATGTTCTACACACAATTAGATTCCTGAAAATTTTATGTTAAAGTTACTAACAGGAACAATGATCAGATTAAGCAATTTGCAGGACTACATAACAATATTTGCTCATTTTTTTATTCTTTGTTGACAGGGTGAGTCTGTCTAGGCTAGTAGCCTCTTTTCTGGGAAAATTTTAAACTACTAGGTGAAATTTGGCCAGGGCAATAGGAAATTTCCTGCTACTCTTTTCAATAAGTGCCATGGGATCTTTTATATCCTACTGAGATGCCACCAACTCAAGCAGATGATATCTTGATTTAATGTCTCTTTACTGTATTTATTTATTCAGTTGTTAACCAGGTGAATGAGGTTATACAAAGGGCCATTTCATAACCCAGGCTAGTGACACATATCTATCTACAGAAAATTACAGTGCAAATATATATAACAACAACTTAAGTGAAGAGCTACATAGAGGAATTCAGCATTATAAAGCAGATATGCATATTTAAATAAATTCAAAAATAAAAATGTTGTTACAGGATTCTATTATTCTGTCTGTCTTTCTTTACTTTTTTATTTCAGTTATGATGGAACTGTTCCTTCAGACCTCCAGTGACAATGGATTTGTCCCAGATGGAATTTCTGTGTTAAGAAATAATGACAACTAATAAACATGCAGAAGAAATACACTAGAAGGTTATTTGTAAAGAGTATCTGTTAACATCAAAACAAGTGTGTCACAGGTCAAGTATTGGCAAGGGTAGTAGTATTCAGAAACCATGGAGTTTGTTGTTAGGTAGGATAATTTCAGTTTGTCCTATATCTATAGGTGTAAGGTAACTTAAAGCATTAGATCATGATGATAATTTGAATGTAATACTACAGAATGAGTCAAATTGCTGGGGTGATTAGAATATGTTATGGACATTTCAGTTTAAAAATTAGTCGGTTCATTACTCCATGCAAAACTGAGTCTATAACTACACGGAAAGTATCACCTAGTCCTTTCTTGTCTCTGCTAACATGGCTAGTCTGCAAAGGTGGTACTGATATCCATTTTCTTCTCCTTTTTACTGCCAAACTGTTTACCATCAGTCTTTCACTTTCTTAGTATCCATTCTATTCTCTTTCTTCTTTACCACCACCACCTTCCCTCCCTCAGAGCTTATTTTCCACTTGCTAGGCTGCTTCCACTTAGTACATTAGTGTTACAGAATGTGTGCGCTCTATTTCAAAACATGACATGCTCTTTAACATGTGTGCTTATTATCTAAACAAATAATTAAAAAATCAGTAACTTCCTGCAAACCAGTTGTTATTATACTAATTTCTTTGTACCATGTCCTACTACTACACAGAAGAGTTTTTTTTCAGTACATACTTATATTTATATATTGTAACATCAATAGTCAAATAGTATGACTTTTGTTCACTAATACCAAGATTACAGTATTTTTTAGTTTTAGTACTGCTGCATACATGTCAACCTCTCAGCTCAAAAAAACTGGACAAAGCCAAAATGAACAGGGGGACAAAAAGGCCCAAAAAATATGGACAGATTTTATATATTGCTTTTATAAACTCACAAAGTTGCTAGAATAACAGGTTTTGCATCTATATCTATTTTCTGCCAGCTATAACAGGTGAAACTCAAATATCTGTCATTATTTAGTGACGTCAATCCGCAATGATTTGCTAGAAAACCATTAATTTTATGAGGTAAGGACCAAAAATATGAGGCAAAATTCTGAACATTCTGTGAAAATCTGGACAATTGAGAGATATGTATTGCTGTAAGTTTTCTCCTGTTGCCTCCTCTGAAAACAATCATAAAAAAACAAAACAAAAATTGGTACTATTAATCATTCCCTTACATTTCAAAAATTTAGTGAAACAGGGTTTTCCAATGATGTCATGCACTGGGTCAAAAATTATTTCTACAATCATAGTTTCACTTCCATTTGATCAGATAACTCCTACATCTCTGTCTCATCTAACAGGGCCCTTCTCTAGGACCCTTCTTTTTTTTCACTATTCCTATATGACCTTCACTGAGATCTCCCAAATTACCAGCTGTCTCCTCTACACTGAAAATGTTGTACACTTTAACAAATAAAGAGCTCCTGCCAACTGCAGTTTGATGTATCGATCAGGAACTACCTTTATAAATGCAACCTTATAGTTGTCATTCATAAAAGTCCTGGAATGCTATTTGGAACACATGAAAACTGAAGCAGGTTCAGAATCCTGTCATTACTGGCCCTACTAGTCTCACTTTCCATTATGACACCAAGCAGAGATGCTTAGGGTTCCTTTTTGATCACTACCTTTCCTTTCATAGGCATTTTGAAACTTAGATCTATAGTGTTCCTAAAGGATTTCTCACCTTCTTACTGATGAAGCCTGACGTGCCATACGCATCAATGTACTTCTCCCCAGGTTTTAATACAGACTTCCCACCATTGCCCCAAGGTCTTCTACAATACCACTACAATGAGTTATAGGTGACAGACCATAAAGTGGCATCATTTTGAATTTATGCACTATCACAAACAGGTCTAAGAAGGAAGATCCAGAACTGATCTCCAAGCATTTTCATTCTTTGGCACTAAAGACTTCTTTGAACAAAAATCCTTCCCAGCTTGGGAAGGAGGAACTGGTTCTACCACTCCTTGGAACAGCATGTAATGAAGAAAATGTGGAAATAAGAGAAACTGGTCTGGTGGATGAGGAATAACCTCTCAGCAAGGAGAAATATCCTCTCACTACCACGTATAACCTTGATGAATAATCTTCAGAACCTGTTTGTTTGAAACTACCCATTGTCAAAGAGAAAAAAAAATAGAGATTCAGATTTTTAAGAAGGGAAAAAGGACTGCCAGAATGGGGTGGGGGAATAAAGTCCCTTATAGTCAAACTGATTAGTTGGACTGTTCTTGGTTTTGGGAGTTCCTGAATTCTTTTTTGGAACACCTTTATCATAACAAACTTGGATAAATGGTTAGAGAATCCCTCTGAATATTAGAAAAAGGAGGTCAGAAAAATCTTAGAGATTTCCTAATTGAACTAACCCCTTTCATCACACTTTTTGATCAGTTCTGCAGCAATGAAACCAACAAGTGAATTTCTATCCAAAGAACATAAAATCTCATTATTCACATTCTCCTAAGAGATTTTGAGAATGTAGCCAGCAAAAATCATCAAAATAGTACCAGCTGCCATAGTCCTGGAAGAATTATCAGCTGAGTCACACACACACACACACACACACACACTGTAAACAGATCAGTGACTAGTACAATAGAAGGAACTAAATAATTTAAATCAGATGTTTCCTCACAAGAAGAAACTGCAGACCAAACACTTCTTCATACTTTCACAATTAGCATAAACACTAACATGCAAGTCTGACAATTTAAAAGTCTAAAAATCAAAGTTGTAGAAGTGTGCACTATTTTCTGTACCTATCAATAACATTCCCATCCTTATTAGAAAGAGAAAGACAGGAAATAACTAAAGCTATAGCTGATGGGTAGTGTGAAGATTGGGTGAAGATAGATGAAGGCTGCTAGCCTAGCCAGACAGAATTTTGGAGACAATTCTGTCATCTGTAAATATTAATGTAAACCACAGGCTTGTTGTCTTAAATGGTGAAAATAGTGTTACATGTGGAAATGGAAAAAATGTAACAACAGTGCACTCTACTGACCAAGTAAAGCATGTTGTGACCCTTTGATGTAAACACAGCTCTGGCCAGTCTAGATGAAGGAATTCTAGCTATTGTTTTAAGGCCAGAGTTAATGGCCACAGTTTGCATGCATAAATGTCCTTAATGGCTTTGCTTCCTGACCTGGTGTGAGCTTACTAAAGAATGTAGCTTGTTAGCCTGGGAACCCCAGGAAAGTGTGAAGAATGATGTAATGTGACTCAGGACTGTAATATCAATTTAAACAGAGAGAATCAGAGAGCATTAAGCATTTTTGTTTTGTCCATCCAACTCATCAGCACTGTCTTGCTCTATATGTAAGTTTTTCTGAGACTTGTGTTTTCTCTTAGAAATAGTTAGAAGCTAGAAAGATTAGACTAAGTGTTTTTCTGTGATGTCAGAACTGTACTAATGAATTATTTTAAGTATTTGTCTGTGATCTCTGAACTCTTGACTAGCACTGCGTAGTAAAAAGTATTGTCTTGTGTGTTGACTATTGGTTATCAAATATTTTTAAAACCCTTTCATCTGTGGCTGTTTTTGTAGAGATAATTTAAGCTCTTTAGAGTACTCGCATGCCTTTGGTAAAATTGTACACAACCACTTTAATAGCTTTAGTCCTGGGCTATACTACCAATTGGATAATAATATTGCACAGTAATAATTGGACACCCTTTTAAGGGCCTTTGAGTAGATGATAAATATTAGTGGGTGGTGGCAGCTGGTATTACCGTATAGTCTGGGAAAAAGGGGCACAGCTGGAAAACCTGTGCCAGCCTTCCCCAGGATTATCTGTGTGGTTGTATAAACTCTTCTCAAAGTGTGTGTGTGTGTGTGTGTGTGTGTGTGTGTGTGTGTGTGTGTGTGTGTGTGTGTGTGTGTGTGTGTGTGTGTGTGTGTGTGTGTGTGTGTGTGTGTGTGTGTGTGTGTGTGTGTGTGTGTGTGTGTGTGTGTGTGTGTGTGTGTGTGTGTGTGTGTGTGTGTGTGTGTGTGTGTGTGTGTGTGTGTGTGTGTGTGTGAGCTACTTAGGCAAGGACATGAAGCACTGGTTGGACAGAGAGGGTGCTGGAGGTTTTAGTTTAAACCACTATGCTGAGATCTGGACCCTATAGCTGTGCCAGTGGGGAGTCTTATAGGGGACCTGGAGAGCAAGGGAGCCACCAGCCCTGGACTGACTGTGATCTGTGTATGCTCTTAAGGGAAATTGCACTTTACTGTGTGTATTTGTTATCCTTTTCTCCTATATGAGACATCCCTCACTGGTGTTAGTGGTGAGGATTGAGGCACCTTGATTTCTGGGCCAGGGCACGGGCATCACATATTAATTGGTGGCAGTGGTGAGATATCCACACCACATATTAATTGGTTGACAAATACTAATTGGCTTGCAGTGGTGTGGGTAGAGTGAATTCCTGTAGCTTGTGTACAGTGAGCTTTGAAGGTGCTTTGTACTCTAACTCAGCCATACAGTGAATACTCAGAGTTCAGATCACAATTGTTTTATTTCTTTTGTTAGCTTAGCTAGTCAGGGTGAGCAGGCAGCATGTCAGCAGAGGAGTATGGAAATCTGACAAGGAGCCAGCTGGTGGAGATGTGTCAGGGTAGGGGACTGGTGCATGGAAACTTGACTAAGGCAGACCTGATTGCAGCCTTGGTTACAGCTGCATCAGAAAACAGCAACTAGGAGGACAATCAGACTGGCAGTGAAGATATAATACCCTCGGAGAATGGACAGCTCAACCTTTCTGCAGACGACTTAAAAATCCATCTGGAGCTAAAGAGATTTTAGTTGGAGGCCAGGCATTTGGAGATAGAAGTCAAAGAAAAGGAGCAGCAGAGGAGGCATGAGAGGGAAATGCTGATTCTTCACCAGAGTCATAGCAGTAATGGGGAAGGGAGTAACTGGACCCCAGAAGTACAAAAGGTCAGTAACTTTCTTCCGCAGTTTAAAGAGGGGGATAATTTTGATAGTTTCATTCATATGTTTGAGAGGGTATGCAAACAGTATCGTGTTGTCCAAAGGCTCTGGGTACAGTTCCTGACTCCCTTACTCCATGGTAAAGCTGTAACTGTTTTGTCAAAAATGTCTGATGTTGCATGTTTTAATTATATTGCTGTTATCCAAACAAAAAAAACAGCTGTGAGGCAGTTAACCAGTTCTCAGTCACAAAATCAAATCCAAAAAGAAAAAGAAAACTGTAAACACTAAAACAACAGATGTTTAATCCAAGTTCAAGTTTGCAAGTAAACACTTTCACCTTCAAGGCTTCTTCAGGTGAAATAAATACTATCAATTAAACAATATAACTTAAATACATTTTAAAAAGTCACATGACTCTAATTACACCTTCTGATGCAGCATATTTAAATAAGACCAGGTGGTACAAACGCTATCATTCTTAAAATCCATCTCATCTCTTCGTTTTCAGTTAAACGTTTTATATTCCCACCTCACAATGGTCTATAAATTACTTTTATAATCATAAACTTAAAACTATGTTGATCACCTTTCTCTATAATGTGTTTACTAAGAGCATTTGTAACCTGCAACCAAACCCTGCATCTGGGGGGCCCCAGCCCCTGGGGGGCCCCCACCAACAAAAGTAGTTTATTACCAGCAAAGTTAGTTAAGCATCCAAAAACAAATGTTTTTGCAGCAGTCTTTTATACTTAAACTATGATAACTATAACTCTTATTTATATTACTTTATTTTATTTAAGATATTTCTGTTGGTAGTATTTTGTTTTTGTCATAATGCAGGCAGAAGAATGCCATTAAATATTTTATTACAGACCTAGCTTAGTTAAATTTTAGTTCCTGACTTTTTTGTTTTCTTTAACTAACTACATGCCATTAAATAGTTTTAACTAAGCACATGCCCCAGGGGGGCTGGGGCCCCATCTTTGTCTGTGTGGTCCCCCCAAAAACCACTAAGTGTCTGGGGCCCCACAAAAAAATGAAAATGCATTAATTTGATGATAATGAAAATGCATTAATGGGGGGAACATGTGAAGCTGACCCTGTTAGGATATGAATGATAATGAAAAAGGATATAAGACCCAGAGGATCAGCAGCCCAGAACTACTGGGATTCACCAGTACTTTAGATTTTGAAGAGTTTATGAATCGTTTGAGAAGAGATCTAGAGGGTTCAGGTAGTTTACTTATAGTTACTCAACAAACTTTAGATAACCAAATTCTTTGCTTAAGAAAACTATATCAATATAATTCCCAAAAGAAATATAGTAAAAAATCAGAAAAATAGATAAAATTAAATATTTCATAAATATGTTTAAATAATAATCTAATTCAAATAAAAAATATAATAGAATAAAATCATACATTTAATAAAAAAATGATAGTATAAATTGATTGACTGATTGATCTGATTTTGATAAAACATTTTTGAAATCATTTAGATAAAGTATGAAAAAAAAAACTGAAGAAAAAATGGAAGGAAAATAAAATCAGCTATGGGAACTGAATGCATATGAAATAAATCTAGCATCTTACTGAAATAAATCTTAAACAAACTAAGCTACAATGGGATGCAGTACCAACAGTGAATAAAGTACTTGCTGTTGTTGATGCAATGCTGCACATAACTATGCTTGCTGCTGCTGTACTGTTGTGTGTGTGTGTGTGTGTGTGTGTGTGTGTGTGTGTGTGTGTGTGTGTGTGTGTGTGTGTGTGTGTGTGTGTGTGTGTGTGTGTGCAACCATCACTGAATCTGTGCATGACATGGTCAATACAATGCATCCATGTAAACATTACCTACATCAGTAAAATATTTCAATAACATATACTAGTAATTTAGAAAGAAAGACATACATAACTCAACAGAATATTTTTGCACTTTAGATATCTGTCTTCTTCACTGTCAATGACTCACCAGGGACTCCAATGGGATCTATGGACTCCCTTTATCATCCTTGGCTTTATGGAAATGTTGTTTAACTCTGAAAATTGGCCAATTTTCTGAATACGCTCTGAAACCTGAATGGTGCTCTGATATGCTAATTTAATGGTATGTTAAGATAATACCCCAATCAAAAAAACCCTACCAAAAACACCCTGTGTGTGTCTGCTAAACTGTTGTGTGTTATGGCTGTTGTGTCGGGTTATGAGGATTGGAGTTGGTTTTCATCACAGTCATTACATCTTTGATCATTACATAAGAAGTCATTATAGCTTGTTCATTATAGCTAGTGTTTTTGCTTAGATTTGAGCATTCACAGACAGTGTAGAGAGGTCTCCAAAGAAGGTTAGACAGGTTTGGTGTAGAGAGGTGAGGTGTGAACAGTCTAGTCTATACATTACTGTAAATCATACTCACAAAATCAACAATCATGCACATACACATACTATACATGTGACAGCTATGGTGACATATAATATTATGACAAATAATGAATATATATCTAAAAGGCAATTTAAGGCATCTTCAAAATGCAATTCTAACACCAGAGGGATGCATAGGCAGTGACTTGGAGTTGGCTGTCTTTAGAGGGAGAGGAGTTAGGAGGTATTTCAGCTTTATTTCTTAAGAATTCTTAAATATTCTCATAACTGTCAGCTTGTTAGTTTACTCTAAGCTACAATTTTGTCAGCTTTGAAATTAAGCTTTTAAAGAAAATTAAAAAATGAAGAAAAAAAAATTTTTTTTCATATTTTTTTTTTTTTTAGACTAGAATTAAAATGTTGAGAAAAATAAAAAAAAATGAATAAAATGCATCCCAGACCATCAGGAAACCTGCCCTTCTTGGGCCCTGACTCTAAGTTATTATTTAAATGCTGTCTGTTACTGGATGGTCTTGTTCAGGAAAGGTGTGTTGAAGGATGAAAAGAAACAAGTGAATTTTTTCCTTAATTTTAATTTTTTATTTAATTTCTATTGGATATGTTCAAGCTATAAAATGATGAAAGGTTATAGATAAAGAAAAGAAAATGAGAAAAAAAGAAAAAGCTTGAAAAGCTTAGAGAAAAAAAGAAAAAAAAAGTAATGAAGGTAAAATGGAATGTGGGGGGGAGAAGGGAAAGGAGAGGTGAGTGAGGTGAGGACTGGTGTGTGTGTGTGTGAAATGTGAAAAATAGGTTTCAGTAATCATTTCACTTAAGACCAGAGACTTACATAGACTTGTTGCAATGTATCACTGTTGCAGCCATGCCAGTAACTCTAACTGCCTCCTCTTTGTTAGACAGCTCATAGTGATAGTGTGATACATATAGGCTGTTGTAATGTAAAAGCTTGTAGCTGCAGGTCTGTCTGTGGTGGATACTCCAAAAAGTTTGCAGTAAGAAATAAAGGGTTGCTTAGGGATGATGGCATTGTTAGGATGATACTTATACTGGAGGGCTAGGGGCCCCCCCCTGACATTTGCTGGGGGCCCCCAAAATGCTAACACCGGCCCTGTTTGTAACTACTCTATGTCTTATATCACTGAGATGACAGGCTATACGCTCTTTAAATTTCCTATCATACCCACATAAAAAGCATCACAGATTTCACACCTAGCTAAATATATTAAATTGCTTGTGTTGCAATTCCCATATGCATGTAAAACAAACTCTCTAACTGTCATGGGATGTGTAATGGCTTTCTCTGGGAACATATGCTTGCAGTAAACACAATTCCCACATTTAAATCTACCTTGTTTCACATTTCCTACCTTAAAGAATTCCTTGGGTTGCTCCTTATAACATAACATCTGTTTCAAAGTGTTCTTCCCTTTGTAACTGAAAGCTGGTGGATCCCCTACTATTTTCTTTAATGCCGGGACGTCCCTTAAAATTGACCAATGTTGCCTAATAATATTTTTACTGCTTCAGTGTTCCTGTTATAGGTAAGCATACACCTCATTTTATTTGCTTGCGTTCCTGCTCTAACTCTATCCTGACTCACACTACCAAAATAGGGCTGAAGCCCTCTGCTTAGTCTTTGCTATTGTATGTTCCTATTAGCAACATGGACTTCAGACTCCGGCTAACCCCTATTTAAAAAGTCAGAGACCACAACATCCAATTGTTCGGACATCCTATCATGTGCAGTATTTAGTCTAACTACTCATTGCATATGATTTTTTATTATGTTTCCAAACATAAATAGAGGATGCATGCTATTACAATGCAAGTAACTATTACACTTAACTTCCTTTCTGTATAGTTTGGTATATACTGTACCCTGCTCATCCTTCTTTAATTTTACATCAAGGAACGTAATCTGTTCTTTAGATATATCATGTTTGAATCTTAGAAAAGTAGTAGTTCCATTGACATATAATATAAATTGTTGAAATTCATCTTGATTACCTTCCCACACAACAAAAAGATCATCTACAAATCTTTTATAAAAATTAATACACTTCTTAAAAGGATTAGTCAAAGGCAACACATATGTCTCTTCCCACATGTACATTACAATATTCGCATAGGTATTTGCAACTGCTGTTCCCATTGCTACTCCTCTTTCTTGATAATACAGACTAGTGTCAAAAATAAAAATATTTGATGTTAAAACCATTTTTAATAGGTCACACAATAGTCTGATCTTCTCAGTATCATAGTCTGAAAACCTCTCCAAGAATATTCTGACACATTCAACACCATGTATGTGAGGTATTGATGTAAACAATGAATCAATGTCCATTCGGTCATATGGGAACTAATAGGAAGTTGTCCACTTGACCATTCGTACAACTGCTTTAAAAAGGTGCTAATGTCTTTTAAAATAGTTTCTCTTTTCTCTAATACAGGTCTTAAAATTTTCTCTAGAAACTTAGACAGGGGTTCTGTAACCCACCCATGAGCAGAAACAATCGGCCTCATGGGAGGGTTAATCCAATCCTTTTGCAGCTTGAACTTGGACTTGGATTAAACATTTGTTGTTTTAGAGTGTTTCCAGTTTTCTTCTTTTTGGATTTGATTATACTGCTGTTAAAAATCGCTTGTTAGAATTGTTTAAGCTAACACCTGAAATGTATAGGAAAAAGCTTTGTTAGCATAGACGCAAGGCAGATGAAAGTGTGTGTGAATATGTTGCTGAACTGAGCACTTATTTCCATAGGTGGGTGAGTGGATGTCAGGTCACCACTTTTGAAGGACTGGCAGACCTTTTGGTGAGGGAACAAGCCCTTAGCACTTTGCCTGAGGACATGAGGATCTGGTTAGCTGATAGACAATGTGCTACTTTAGATGAGCTGGGGAAGAAGGAAGACCTATACCTGGCAAGCAGGGTAGTCCTGCACAGGAAATGGACCCCCAGTACTGCTCATGGGTCTAAAGGAACCCATAGTGGGCAGCACAGACTGCCCCAACAGAATCTGCCAGTAGCAGGGGAAGCCATTAGTCCAGGTACACATCAAGGAGCTAGGGTTAAATGTTTTGAATGCAGCTAGTGAGGCCAAGTGGCATACAGGTGTCCATGGAGGCAAGGTGGGGAACAAAAGGTGAGGGAGCCAGTAAGTGGGAAAGACAAAATGCCAATAGTAGGTTGTCTTGGGAAAGCAAGGGTACCAAACTACCACCAGAGGTTATATCCTATTGTAGTGAATGGCAAAGAGGCCATTTCCAAGAAAGACATAGCCTCTGATATAACCATTGTAAAGCCTGCAATGGTTACAGAGGAGCACTACTTGCCTGGGCAGTCTACTCCAGTCAGGGCTTTAGGAGAGATCTCATTCCAAATACCTTTGGCTGGGGTTCACCTTGACTGGGAGGGTGGAAAAGGAAGCCAGCAAGTAGGTGTGTTTGACAATAAACCTGCAGATGTCCTGATAGGGAATGATTTTGATAGTGCAGTATCCTGTGCTTGTGCAGTTACACACAGTCAGGCTTGGAGACAAGCAGGTAAGTCTGGTAGCCTGGGGGAAACATAGTCAGACTGCATACTTACAGCCAGGACTGGTGAGGTGGTTACTTCAGGGAGGGAGCTATCCTGTAGCAGTGAGACTGAAGGTGAGCCACAGGTACTGATGGCCCCTTGGACAGAGTGACTGCATAGGTAGAGGTGAGTAGTAGTACCCAGGCTGACAGTGAGGCACCACTGTCAGAGGATGCCAGACTTCCTGTGGAAGGGGAGCTGGGAAGGGTTATAAGGAGAGACAGGCTTAGCTCTCAGACCCTACATTGCAAGGCCTGAGGCAGGTAGCTAGGGAGGCACCTGATTCTCAAGGAAAGAGGGAATCTGTATACTGGGAGAAAGGGTTACTGTACAGAGAGTGGACCCCTGAGGGAGGGCTAGAAGGTAAGAGTACAGCAGTTGGTAGTGCCTAGAGCCTACTGTCTGGCGCTTCTAGCCATAGTCCATGATATTCCCTTTGCAGGTCATATGGGCATAAAACATTCAAAAAGGCATATTATGCAGAACTTCTATTGGCTTGGAATTTTCAGAGATGTAAGAGGGTACTGCAGGACCTGTGAGCAGTGCCAAAAGGTAGGCAAGGCAGGAGACAAAGCGAGAGCTCCTTTGATACCTTTGCCTATGATTAAGCAGCCATTTCAGAGGGTAGCTATGGATATTTTGGATCCTCTCAGTACTCCAAATTCCACAGGGAAAAAGTATATCCTAGTGGTAGTGGATTATGCAACATGATACCCTGAGGCAATGGCTTTGTCCTCCATTGAGGCAGAGAAGGTGGAAAATGCTTTGTTAGAGATTTTCAGCAGGGTAGGTTTCCCAAAAGAAATACTGACTGACAGAGGTGCCAATTTCATGTTAGACCTGCTGGTGTGTCTGTGGAAGTCCTGTGGGGTGATGCACATGAAACCCCCCCTACCATCCCCAGACTAATGGTCTTGTTGAGAGGTTAAACTCTACAATCATATACATGCTACAGGCATTTGCATATTAGTTTAAGAGGGAGTGGGATAAATATTTGCCCCATCTGTTGTTTGGTTACAGAGAGGTTCCCCAGGAATCCACAGATTTTTCACCCTTTGAGTTGCTGTATGGGCATAGGGTGAAGGGACCTCTAGATTTAATTTGAGATGAGTGGGAAGGTGAGTGCAATTCTCACAAGGAGTCTGTTGTGGCATACATCCTAAACCTCAGGACAAGGCTCAGGGAACTCATGGGCCTGACCCAAGAGAACCTGGCAGAAGCCCAACAACAGAAAAAGGTGTGGCATGACAGGAATGCTTGAGCTAGAGAGTATGCTGTGGGGCAGCAGGTAATGGTTCTCATTCCTGTCAGACACAACAAGCTGCAAGCAGCTTGAGATGGACCCTACAAGGTGGTAAGAAAGGTTAGTGATGTTAACGACATGGTGGAACTGCTATGCAGAAGAGGGGAACAAATTGTACCATGTTAACATGATGAAACTTACCATGATAGGGAGGCCCTTGTGCTGAGCATATGCAGTGGATTGCAGAAGGAGGCTGAGGGAGATCTGGGGACTGATATCCTCAGTGAGGCTCTGGCTGACACCTCAGTGGAAGGGGTAGCAATGTCCCAGCAGCTATCTCCTACCCAGGTTCGAGAAATCCGAGCAGTGTTGCAGGAATTTGGGGACATGTTCACTGGGAAAATAGGGTGCACCCACGTGGGGCGGTACCAGATGGATATAGGACCACAAGGCCTATTAGGCAGGCCCCTTATAGAGTGCCTGAGAGAGTCAAACAAACTCTAAGGTAGGAGATACAGAAGATGTTGGAACTAGGGGTGATTCAATAGTCCAACAGTCCCTGGGCCTCCCCAGTGGTGCTGGTGCCAAAGAAGGATGGGTGCACCAGGTTCTGTGTGGACTACAGGAAATTAAATAGTCACACAGAGTCAGATGCTTAACCCATGCCTAGGACAGATGAGGCCCTAGAGCAGCTGGGTGGGACTAAGTATCTTACAACCATTGATCTTACCAAGGCTTACTGGCAGGTGCCCTTGACTCCCAGTGCTAGAGAGAAGTCAGTCTTAGTGGCTCCTTTTGGCTTGTATGAGTTCACAAAGATGGCCTTTGGGATGACGAATGCCCCAGTAACTTTCCAGAGGCTGTTAGATCATATCCTAGCAGGTGCAGGAGGGTTTGCACTTGCTTACCTAGATGATATTACAATCTACAGCCATTCCAGGCAAGAGCACCTTCAGCATTTCAGGGAGGTGCTGGGCAGACTACAGAGGGCAGGACTGACCATGAAGCTGAGCAAATGTCAGGTGGGTATAGCAGAAGTCTCCTACCTAGGACATAGAGTGGGGAGTGGTAAGATAAGGCCAGAACCTGCCAAAGTGGAAGCCATTCAGGCATGGCCTGCACCTGTTGCTAAAAAGCAGGTGAGGGGATTTTTAGGGCAACAGGGTACTACAGAAAGTTTGTTCCCATTTATAGTCCCATAGCTGCTCCCCTCACAGACCTGACAAGGAAGAAAAGGCCGGATAAGGTAGTGCGGACCCTAGCATGTGAGCAGGTATTCCAGAAGCTTAAAGAAGCTTTGGGAGGACCCCTTGTGTTAGCCAGTCCAGATTACACCAAAGAATTTGTTGTGCAGGTGGATGTTTTGAATCATGGGGTGGGGGTGTACTTAGCCAGATTTCTTCAGAGGAGGAAGAGCACCCAGTGGTTTATCTCAGTCATAGGCTCCAACCCAGGGAGGAATGCTATGCAGCTGTAGAAAAGGAATGTCTAGCTAAGGTGTGGGCACTGCAAAAACTTCAACCTTATCTGTCTGTATGGAAGGAAATTCACTGTTATGACAGATCACAACTGCCTGACATGGTTAAACAGAGACAGCCAGCAAAATGCCCAGTTGCTTAGATGGAGCCTGGGGTTGCAAGCATATTATATGTATGTGCAGCACTGCAGTGGGATTAGCAATGCCAATGCAGGTGGGCTCTCAAGACAAGGAACGGGGTAAGGTATACTCAGATAGACCTAACTCCCTCAAGCAGCATTTCTCAAGGGTCACTTGAAAAACTAGCTTAAGTTCTCCAGGGGGGGGAGATATGTAAAGATTGGGTGAAGATAGATGAAGACTGCCAGCCTAGCCAGATAGAATTTTTGAGATAATTCTGTCATCTGTAAATATTAATGTAAACCACAGGCTTGTTGTTTTATAATGTTAAAAATAGTGTTACATGTGGAAGTGGAAAAAAATGTAACAATAGTGCACTCTTCTAACCAAGTAAAGCATGTTGTGACCCTTTGATGTAAACACGGCTCCGGACAGTCTAGATGAAGGAATTCTAGTTATTGTTTTAAGGCCAGAGATAATGGCCAGAACTTGCATGCATAAATGCTTTTAATGGCTTTGCTTCCTGACCTGGTGTGAGCTTGCTAAAAATGTAGCCTGTTAGCATGGGAACCCCAGGAAAGTGTGAAGAATGATGTAATGTGAATCAGGACAGTAATATCAATTTAAACAGAGAAAATAAGAGAGCATTAAGCATTTTTGTCTTGACCATCCAACTCATCAGCACTGTCATGCTCTATATGTAAGTTTTTCTGAGACTTGTGTTTTCTCTTAGAAATAGTTAGAAACTAGAAAGATTAGACTAAATGTTTTTCTGTGATGTCAGAACTGTACTACTGAACTATTTTAAGTATTTCTCTGTGATCTCTGAACTCTTGACTAGCACTGTGTAGTAAAAAGTATTGTCTTGTGTGTTTACTATTTGTTATTAATTATTTTTAAAACCCTATCAACTGTGGCTGTTTTTGTAGAGATAATTTAAGCTCTTTAGAGTACTTGCATGCCTTTGGTAAAATTGTACAAAGCCATTCTAATATTGCTTTAGCCCTGGGCTATACTACCAATTGGATAATAATATTGCACAGAAATAATTAGATACCCTTTTAAGGGCCTTTGAGTAGCTGATAACATGGGTGATGGCAGCTGGTACTACCGTATAGTCTGGGGAAAAGGGGTACAGCTGGAGAACCTTGTGCCAGCCTTCCCCAGGAGTGTCTGTGTGGTTGTATAAACTCTTCTCAAAGTGTGTGTATGTGTGTGTGTGTGTGTGTGTGTGTGTGTGTGTGTGTGTGTGTGTGTGTGTGTGTGTGTGTGTGTGTGTGTGTGTGTGTGTGTGTGTGTGTGTGTGTGTCAGCTACATGGGCAGGGACACAAAGCATTGGTTGGACAGAGAGGGTACTGAAGGTTTTATCTTGCCCACCAGGCTGAGATCTGGACCCTATAGCTGTGCCAGTGGGGAGTCTTATTGGGGACCTGGAGAGCAAGGGAGTGACCTGCCCCCAGACTGACTGTGATCTCTGTGTGCTCTTAAGGGAAATTGCACTTTACTGTGTGTATTTGCTATCCTTTCCTCCAATATGAGACACCCTCACTGGTGTTAGTGGTGAGGATTGAGGCTCCTTGGTTGCTGGGCCAGGGCACTGGCATCACAGGTAGGTTTGGGAGAGTGTAAAAAAACTTAAAAAGACTGAGGAACATTAAACATATTGATTGATTTTAACAATTGAAATATATTGATTTATATATTTCTGTCTAAATGTTAACTAGGAAGGGTAGTGGACTGATCCGTAAGGAATACATTTTACAGTAAAATAATACAGGTATTTACAGACAGAATACAAAGAATAACATCAAAAATTAATATATAGTTCACTGGGAAACCAGGGTGCACCCACCTGAGGCGGCACCAGGTGGATACAGGACCACAAGGCCTATTAGGCAGGCCCCTTATAGAGTGCCTGAGAGAGTCAAACAGCCTCTGAGGTAGGAGGTACAAAAGATGTTGGAACTAGGGGTGATTCAATAGTCCAACAGTCCCTGGGCATCCCCAGTGGTGTTGGTGCCAAAGAAGGATGGGTGCACCAGGTTCTGTGTGGACTACAGGAAATTAAATAGTCACACAGAGTCAGATGCTTACCCCATGCCTAGGACAGATGAGGCCCTAGAGCAGCTGGGTGGAACTAAGTATCTTACAACCATTGATCTTACCAAGGGTTACTGGCAGGTGCCCTTGACTCCTAGTGCTAGAGAGAAGCCAGCCTTAGTGGCTCCTTTTGGCTTGTATGAGTTCACAAAGATGGCCTTTGGGATGACGAATGCCCCAGAAACTTTCCAGAGGCTGTTAGATCATATCCTAGCAGGTACAGGAGGGTTTGCACTTGCTTACCTAGATGATATTACAATCTATAGCCATTCCAGGCAAGAGCACCTTCAGCATTTCAGGGAGGTGCTGGGCAGACTACAGAGGGCAGGACTGACCATGAAGTCGAGCAAATGTCAGGTGGGTATAGCAGAAGTCTCCTACCTAGGACATAGAGTGGGGAGTGGTAAGATAAGGCCAGAACCTGCCAAAGTGGAAGCCATTCAGGCATGGCCTGCACCTGTTGCTAAAAAGCAGGTGAGGGGATTTTTAGGGCAGCAGGGTACTACAGAAAGGTTGTCCCTATTTATAGTCCCATAGCTGCTCGCCTCACAGACCTGACAAGGAAGAACAGGCCAGATAAGGTAGTGTGGACCCTAGCATGTGAGCAGGTATTCCAGAAGCTTAAAGAAGCTTTGGGAGGACCCCCTGTGTTAGCCAGTCCAGATTACAGCAAAGAATTTATTGTGCAGGTGGATGCTTTGAATCATGGGGTGGGGGTGTACTTAGCCAGATTTCTTCAGAGGGGGAAGAGCATCCAGTGGTTTATCTCAGTCATAGGCTCCAACCCATGGAGGAATGCTATGCAGCTGTAGTAAAGGAATGTCTAGCTAAGGTGTGGGCACTGCAAAAACATCAGCCAAAATGCCAAGTTGCTTAGATGGAGCCTGGGGTTGCAAGCATATTATATGTCCGTGCAGCACTGCAGTGGGATTAGCAATGCCAATGCAGGTGGGCTCTCAAGACAAGGAACGGGGTAAGGTATACTCAGATAGACCTAACTCCCTCAAGCAGCATTTCTCAAGGGTCACTTGAAAAACTAGCTTAAGTTCTCCAGGGGGGAGATATGTAAAGATTGGGTGAAGATCGATGAAGACTGCCAGCCTAGCCAGATAGAATTTTGGAGATAATTCTGTCATCTGTAAATATTAATGTTAACCACAGGCTTGTTGTTTTATAATGTTAAAAATAGTGTTACATGTGGAACTGGAAAAAAAAATGTAACAATAGTGCACTCTTCTGACCAAGTAAAGCCTGTTGTGACCCTTTGATGTAAACACGGCTCCGGACAGTCTAGATGAAAGAATTCTAGTTATTGCTTTAAGGCCAGAGTTAATGGCCAGAACTTGCATGCATAAATGCCCTTAATGGCTTTGCTTCCTGACCTGGTGTGAGCTTGCTAAAAATGTAGCCTGTTAGCCTGGGAACCCCAGGAAAGTGTGAAGAATGATGTAATGTGAATCAGGACGGTAATATCAATTTAAACAGAGAAAATAAGAGAGCATTAAGCATTTTTGTCTTGACCATCCAACTCATCAGCACTGTCTTGCTCTATATGTAAGTTTTTCTGAGACTTGTGTTTTCTCTTAGAAATAGTTAGAAACTAGAAAGATTAGACTAAATGTTTTTCTGTGATGTCAGAACTGTACTACTGAATTATTTTAAGTATTTCTCTGTGATCTCTGAACTCTTGACTAGCACTGTGTAGTAAAACGTATTGTCTTGTGTGTTTACTATTTGTTATTAATTATTTTTAAAACCCTATCAACTGTGGCTGTTTTTGTAGAGATAATTTAAGCTCTTTAGAGTACTTGCATGCCTTTGGTAAAATTGTACAAAGCCATTCTAATATTGCTTTAGCCCTGGGCTATACTACCAATTGGATAATAATATTGCACAGAAATAATTAGACACCCTTTTAAGGGCCTTTGAGTAGCTGATAACATGGGTGGTGGCAGCTGGTACTACCGTATAGTCTGGGGAAAAGGGGTACAGCTGGAGAACCTGTGCCAGCCTTCCCCAGGAGTGTCTGTGTGGTTGTATAAACTCTTTTGAAGGTGTGCGTATGTGTGTGTGTGTGTGTGTGTGTGTGTGTGTGTGTGTGTGTGTGTGTGTGTGTGTGTGTGTGTGTGTGTGTGTGTGTGTGTCAGCTACATGGGCAGGGACACAAAGCACTGGTTGTACAGAGAGGGTACTGAAGTTTTTATCTTGCCCACCAGGCTGAGATCTGGACCCTATAGCTGTGCCAGTGGGGAGTCTTATTGGGGACCTGGAGAGCAAGGGAGCGACCTGCCCCGGACTGACTGTGATCTCTGTGTGCTCTTAAGGGAAATTGCACTTTACTGTGTGTATTTGCTATCCTTTCCTCCTATATGAGACACCCTCACTGGTGTTAGTGGTGAGAATTGAGGCTCCTTGGTTGCTGGGCCAGGGCACTGGCATCACAGGTAGGTTTGGGAGAGTGTAAAAAAATCTTTAAAAGACTGAGGAACTTTATACATTCTGTCTCCCTTTTTGGGGGCAGTAGGCAGGCTATCAGGACATCAAATAAACCATCCATTCATCCATCATTTTCTAAACAACCTGCCCTGATGAGGACTGTAGTAGTATTAGACTGAGCATAGCAGACCAGACTGCCCTATCCTAAGCAACAGTCTTAATCTCATCAGCAAGAACCCAAGCATTTCTAGGCAAATAAAGGATACAATTTCTCTCCAGTATGTACTGGTTCTGCACTATGTTTGCTTCCAGCAGACCACATGCCTGGTACACTTTCCATTGGCAGCACACAAGGGGTCCCCCCACATCTGCCCAAAGTACCTCAACTGACTCCTCTCCAACTCAAGAATCAGTTGCTCTATTCTATAATCCTTTCATATATCCAAACTCTTCACTCTGTCCAGAAGAAGGAGCCTAGCAACCCTGGAAAGGAATCTCATTTCTAGTGTTTATACGCATGATCTCATCCATTCAGTCACTACTCAAGGCTAATGACCATAGATTAAAAGTGGAATACAGACTGCCCAATAAGTCAGATCTCATTTCACCACACAGTTTAATATAATGCTTATAATGTTGCCTCAGATGCACATGTCAGATGGGTCAGTCTCTGGAGACTCATTATCTTCAATCACAAAGACCTCAAGATACTTAAAATTAATTCACTTTGGATAGCTGCCTTCTTTGCATCTGCAAGGAATAATCCCCACTTTTCCAGGAGAGAGCCACAACTCATGCATTAGAAATGCTGATTTTCATCCCACCCACTACCTACTCAGGAGCAAACATCTCTAGTGTACAATGGATATCAGCGCTACTTGAAACTAACAGGATAACACTGTCTGTAAACAATGAAGATATAACCCACTTATTCCCTAAATGGTTATTCTCTAAACCTCTGAGATATGCCTTAGAATCACAAACAGGAAGCAAGAGAAGGCAGGCCACTGGTGGAATCTCAAGCACATTCTGAGTGTATCTGATGTAATGCTGAAAATGTGGACACAACTTTTGCTTTGCAAACACAGGGACCAAATGAAACAGCAGATTTCCTGGAACTGGTACCCATTAATGTCATAACAACCCTCTCACGATATTCCAGGGCACAAAATCACATTCCTCATCCACATCCACAAAATATATATAGACTGTACTTGTGAATTCTATGTATTCTTCAATGTCTGTGCAAGGAGAACATCAGTGGCTGAATTATCAGATGAAGTTACCTTTCCAGCACCTTGGAGAAAGTTTTCCCAGGGGAACTGAGGAATTTCAGCTCTTCTAACTATTGAATAAAAAATGATTTCATTTAAAAAAAGTGAAACAGAAATGATCCATGTGAGGCATGCAGCAGACCTCTGCAATGATACTTGCAACAGACCACATTCACTGAGGAACTTCAGAGCTATGAACAATTGCTGTCAACAAACATTTACTCTGCAGTGAGTGTTTGCTCATCATGTAGGTCTGGACAGTAGTCCACAAAAAGATGTCCATCAACACAACACTTTTCCCAAGTCATCTTGAGATCAAAACCACTATAAACAATTAGTAACACAGATAACCAAAAACATAATCCAGTATCTAGAATAACACTAGGGCTGCACATGAAAATTGTAACCCCTCCTCCCAGAAAACATTGGTCATATTAGGTTAAATACAAGACTGACATATTGGGGGATTGTCAGTAATTACAAATATATTGATTTATATATTTCTGTCTAAATGTTAACTAGGGAGGGTAGTGGACTGATCCATAAGGAATACATTTTACAGTAAAATAATACAGGTATTTACAGGCAGAATACAAAGAATAACATCAAAAATTAATATATAGTAGAAGAAGCAGTGCAAGTTCATGCTGCATTACACTTTTTATGCTTTGTATTTACATATACCCATCACTTTGGACAAGAGATTTCCTGACAGTTAAAATATGAAATTAATTAGTTGCTGTTGCATGATTAACAGCCATGTGCCCTACTCCTCAATAAGCTGGGACATATGCAAGCTACCTTAAAAAATATATGATGCTATTAAAAAGGAATATATGACTTTCTGCATATTCTTGTTAGGGTGACTGCCATCACCCCCCACCTCCTTTTGTTAGACAATTCTGCAGCCATTGTTTGCAAGCACACCCAGGCTGCCATAAATAAAATATAATGTTATAAAAGGTGATAATGATTATAAGAGGGTCTGTTGCCTCCCCCCAAACTCTCCTGCAGTTTTTACTTTAATTTACACTTGTTTGTATATTTAACGTTTAAGTGTAATAAGTCCTGAAATGTTATAGGAATTGGGGGGGGGGGTATCAGTCTATATTTTCATTGTAATTTACACCTATATAGACATCCACATTCCGCTACCACCCCCCATTAGGGAAACCATCGTAAAACATTTCTTCAAAGCCAACTTCACACTTCTTAAGACAGAAGTGGCAAACTTCATGACCCATTCAGACAGACAATAGAGGTACGACTGCTGAATCCTACACAAATGCACTTTATAAGCACATACACAGGTGCATGGATTGTGCAATCCCTAAGAGAACCAAGATGCTATCCTCCAAAAAAAGGAAGCCAATCTGGTGGTCCCCTGCCATAAACAAACTCTACAACAGAAGAAAGAAACTGTTGCAAAAAAGAGTAAAATCCCATGATTGGAGGAACTCCCTGGTCAGCCTCAGTAAGAAGCTGAGATCCCTCATAAAATCCTCCAAAGCTAGTTACAAAAACAAAATCGCTACTGATTCTAAAGACAACCACAGAGCATTCTATAGCTATGTCAAAAATCTCAATGGCAACACTCAGATCTGCTCTGAGTTACAGCACAATGGCACTAAATATACAGAACTAACTGATATTGCCAACATCCTGGCAGATAAGTTCAGTGCTAACTTTTCCCCCCTCTCACCCCTTAAAGGGCCCATCTCTATACTGGAAGAATGCAAAGTTCCTGTAATCACTGCTGCACAGGTAAAAACCACACTCTCCAAAGCCAAGAACACAGCATCCATGGGACCTGACAACATCCCAGGCTGCGTTCTACATGAACTACAAAATGAACTGGCACCCCACCTAAGCACCATGTTCAATCATAGCCTCACCTCAGGTTTTGTGCCCACTGAATGGTGCACAGCGATGGCTATCCCACTCCACAAAGGGGGAGCCACCACAGACCCTGGGAACTACCCCCATTAGCCTAACGACTCTGGTCTGCAAGGCCATGGAACATATCATCATGCAACTTATAAACAAAGACATTGGTAATCTCCAAACTCTGGACCCCACCCAGTTCGGGTTTGTAAAAGGTAGATCATGTCTCCTAAACCTGATAGACTTCTTTGAAGCAGTCACCAAAGCTGTAGACAAGGGTAAAGGGGTTCACACAGCCTATCTAAATCTCACCAAGACTTTTGACACCATCCCCCACTCTGGAATTATAGATAAACTCACTAAACTAGGTATAGATCCCTATGTCACAAGATGGGTTGCCAACTGGCTCACTGACAGAACCCACACTGTAAAAGTAGCAGACTCCAAATCCGACTTCAGACCAGTAACAAGTGGAGTACCACAGGGTTCAGTCCTGGGTCCTCTCCTGTTTGGTATCTACTTTTCTGAAGTACAGGCTAACACAGAAGGTCTTTGGATGATGAAGTTCACAGATGACTGCAAACTAGGAGCCATAATCAAAACTCCTAATGATGTGGACATCCTACAAAAGGGCCTCACTGAGACAGATAACTGGTGTCAAAACCATGGCCTCAAGCTCAATGCCAAAAAGTGCATTGTCATCCCCTTTGGTAAAAACTCAGTATCCACAAGCTACCACATAGGTTGTGGTCTACTTAACACTGAAAGTGTGATAAGAGACCTTGGGACACAGGTGGACAGTAGTATCTCCTTTGATAATCACATTGTCACAGTAGTCAGGAAATCCTTCTACATGGCACACCTCATCACAAAAGGTTTCTCATCCAGGAAAAAAGAGGTCATTGTTCCTCTCTACTCATCACTCATTAGACCCATTATAGAGTACAATTCCCCTTTTGGTATGTACCTCACAAGACATCTACAACAACTGGAAAGGCTGCAGAAATACCTCACAAAGAGGATTACCAGCCTCAAACAGATGCCCTATGCAGACCATCTAAAAAAACTCCAGCTTTACTCCATTGCATATCGCCTATTCAGAGGAGATCTCTGCCTAACATACAAAGCTATGTCATACCCAGAGATGTTGGACATGCTCCACTTATAGAAATCCCAATCCCTCCAAGCTACACACTCTAGGGACCTAAACCTCATCACCACAATAAACAGAACATGCTGGAGGGATAGATTCCTGTCCCAGAGGCTTCCCATACTCTAGAACAAACTACCTAGCTATATCAAACAAAGCTCCTCATTAGCACTCTTCAAGAAAAATAGGAAATTCACCCCAGGGATCACCTCTGTGGCTCTGCTTGAGAGGGGGCACAGGAAGATAATTTTCTTGGGTGGCGAAAGCCAGGGTACCTGTTTGGCTAGGGTTATATAGGCCCTAGGGCAAATAGCCTAGTACCTACCTATGAACCTATGAACCTATATATATATATATATATATATATATATATATATATATATATATATATATTTATAATATGTGTGTGTGTGTTTTGAAACACTTTGCATATGTTTTGTGACATATGACGAGTTATGTGCCACATTGCATTTGCCTGTTTTCACTCCTAATGTGTGTCTGCCATTCTTTAATAAAAACCTTAATAAACTTTTTCTTAAACCAAACAAATGTATAAAGTCTCTTATGACATCAGGATAAGTTACTGTTGTGGTACGTCCATAGACGTTGATGCATCCTGCATATGCGTAAAGCTGCATCCACTAAAGTCTGTGGATGCATATCTACATCAACCCTACCCTGAAGTCATCAGGTCAAGGCTGAGGTTCTTATAGTTTCCTACAACATTTGCTGAACAGTTGCATTTGTTATACATTCCCACATACCTGATGTGTGCCTATACTGTCCACATTTGTATAGATCACTGTATTCTTTTACAAGTCTCCTTTGTCTGTGGGATTAATATGACTTACTGTGTGTGTTAAGTCTGTTTTAGATGGGATGCTTGTATACAGTACCATATTGTTTAAACTTATGTTGTGTCACCTGTGCCAACAATGTTATCCTTATCCAGTTACATATTTTACTATTGTGCAGTGTGCACTTTTAATCCTGCTTTAAATTCTACCATTAGCACACTGCATTTTGTGTTTTAAGCTGGCCTTATATGTAACAATTGAATGTTACAGTGCAGTGTTTTTACATCTTTTTAAGACTTAAGTTGAATACTGCAGTGTATTGTTTTAAACCTGCTTAAACTGTGGCACGTGTGTCAGCACTGTGATCTGATCTGCTTTAGCCCATTATTAGTGTTACCATTCTGTACTATTATGTATTTTCAGTAGTACACTGCACTGTGTTTTCTAAGCCTGCTTTATTTGTGGCTTCTATTAATGCAGATATTAATATGTGGTTGGGATCTCTCAATTTACTCCTGGATTGTGTACTTAGTACTTTATAGCCAGTGGACACAAGCAGTCGGATTTATACTGACTAAACTCCTAAGTACTGGAATGATTGCCAGGTAATCACCTATGTACCTCTGTAGATCATTTACATGACCAATACAGACAACCAACATACTGAAGGATGTGGAGCCCATGAAGAAGAACTTGCTAGGGGTTGTGGGCAGAAGCAGGCATCTCGGTGTCACAACTGGAGGTGACATCTGCAAAGGGAGGAACAGACACTTGAAGTACATGGTAAAAAGGATGATGTGTCACTATTTTCAATTCCCATCATACAGTCCAGCATGGATAGCAAGGTTTCAATATACATATTTCTGTCAGCAGCTGACTCATATACCCTCAGTGCTTGGAGAAGGGAAACGGTTAGGGCTGCACCTCTGGATCTGACCCACATACAAAGTGCCAATTTCAGCATCAGTACTGGTCTCCTTTCCTGCTAGTCACTGTGGTGCTACACAGGGAGATGCACAGAGCAGCCATGGGGCAGTCTGTGGCCTATGCCAAGGCTCCCCTTATTTTGTACTCTAGGGGCCATAAGAACACACAGACTGAGATGTGTTTCTGTTTCACTTTTGCTAGAACCAGCTGTAATGCAGTTTGTCATGCTACCATGCAAAATGATCATCACTACTGTAACTTTACCAAAGTTATGCCTGGTATGGACAGGATGTTTGCCATGATACATCATATGAGGAATTCAAACATGACACAAATATATGCTAGTGTAAGAAGGTAACACAAGTTATCCATAGTCAATGGATGTCATTGGTAAGCAAATAATATAAACTTCATGCAACTGCCAGCTCTCTGGTGATAAAATCAGGATGTCCATCTGCAACGCTCATGGGCTATAATGGAAAAAGAACAGGCAAGGTGGGAACTGTGATGCCATGCATACAATTACTGTACATCTCACACACAAGACATTAGTGTGTCCATGACTGCAATGACCCATACTTATTTGTCATCTACTTAGGTTTGTCATACTATCATAAGAGATATTAGCTCCACTTAGACATCTGCGGTACCAGCTTCCACTGCATATTGTTTCCAGAAAGGGCTGCACACACTGATGCCTCTCTAGGATTGTGCTGGTCTATGCAGCAGCAAGCAAACATAGCCTGGGAGTGGTTTTTATCCTTCTTTGTAAGACATGCATTGATTACTTATGGTCCTGAATGGTTGTGTGGACTGAGAGTTTTGTACAGGGAGCGATAGTCTATGTGCATGACATCTTTAAAGGAACCTTGTCTGATGCAGTTTCATAGCATATATCCTACACAGTCTATGTTGTATTGTCTCTTCATGATGATGGAGGTACATGTTTCTATATTACTTTTCTGTATGTACAATGGTCTAGAGTATGTGGCATGACACTAGTGTAACACATTGTAACACATTGTCCATACATAGCTGCCATATGTTAAGTGATGTGCATGTCTGTTATTGGACAGCAAAATGTCACAACATGGACATGCTTTCCCTCTTGTGCAAGATATTCCAGTGATGCTGTTTCCTCTGCATCTTCCTCTTCTTTATCACTGTGTGCTCAGCAACCAGCCTGCATTTGTGATTTGTGCTGTCCAGCTGATATCCTCCATTGCAGACACATGTTATGCAGAATAGCATAGATCAGGGACATCCATACAGTCTTTTCAGGTTGGTACTGTAGCCCACGCCTGAGGCATCCAGGCATCTGAAGTACACTGTCAGCATGCCACACATATGTACTATGACAAATACATGCTCTGCTTCTTGGTGTACTTTCTTTAACAAACTCTTTGGCATATCACCATCCAGGTTTGCTATAGATATACAGCATCACCTGCAAGGATACATGGGAAAATGGAGTTGATAATGATAATGATGATGCATCACTTGTGAAGTATGAAGAGAATAAATATTTACTATTGCAACGCGTTTATAACTTTTTTAGTTTTTCTTGTGCTTGCTTCGTGGAGAACATATACTCTTACAGAACTAATATGTGTCCTTGCTGGTCATTTTCCATATGTGATTACCAAGAACTGTGCAAAATTCAAATAAAAATCAAGCTATATTTATATTTCTAAACCTAGGCACATCACTTCACCTAATCAAAGCAAGAAAGCAAAGGCAAATAATAATATTAAAACAAAGTAATCCAGGTCAGTCAGTTAAGTTTAGAGCAGTAGTATGCCTATATAAATAGAATTGTTTAAGGTGTAAAACAGAATAAGGTATGACTTAGCATACTCTACAGGAGTGGAAGAACATAGGCTAGATGTGTTCAAATGTATCCTGAGATGCAACACAACCTCTACAGGCTGGAGAGAGAGCCTGTGCTAGATGGTAAGGGACTTCCAGCCTTTAGGAAAAGTGAAACCCAGTACATGCAGGGATAATCATGTCAGAAGTAAAATCTTGTACTTAACCCTGAAGCTCCAGGTAAGTGGAAGTCAGTAGAAATTCCACATCATTGAAGTAATGCTGTCATATTTAAAGAAGCTAATCAGCAGTGTTGCTGTCCAGCTTTGGACTAGCTAGAGGACAAAGGAGTCATCTGAAAGGGGCAGTAGTGCAAGTGTAAATCTACCTGAAACCATCAAACCATTCTATTCTACATGTGCTTTAACTCACATTACAGCAGTAGGCAGACTTATAATACATAATAGTGGATTTCAAAGGCAGCCTGATTCTATTGATCTATCCATGGTACATTTACTCCCCAGAAACACTGCATTACAAGTGGCAGATGCCACCTTCACTTCTTTGTACCATGTCATCTGAACAAATTTTACCCAAAGCCTATTAAGAAATACATTAAGTTCTTATGAGCGGCATGTCAAATTATTCTTTGTAGCAATACTAATAAGACATTTACGGGATGGGGTGATGGGTTATTGTAAGCCTCTCTGCTATTCTTATTAAATCTTGCAATGAGGGATAATAATGGGAATGGGCCTGCTGTTACTCAAATCCATCCTCTCCCCTTCTTCCACAAAAATTGTAACACATTAATATATTCCTTCCTTACATACCTTCTATTCTTATTTCCTCATCACATACTTTTTTCAAAACTTCTAATTTATTTATTCTGAACTTTTGTAACCCAGGTCATCTATTCTGGTATAGCGTTATTATGCATCAGTTTCAAAACCTTTTTTATTTCATCAGCTGATATCACAAAAGTATTAGCATCAGCTGAAGAAACAATCTTTCCTCCTCAGCTGTTTTTCAATCTTTTATGACAAAAGAATTATTTTAGCCATCTGTATTATACCCTGTCTCTCAGTTACCACCTATCCCCCTAAACTTATATGGTCCAATCAAACATTCCTCTGTCCATCATCCCTGAAATGTCAAAAAAGGGGATACTAGCTCTTTCGTCCTTATTGTTATAAATGTCTATGTGTGCAGCATGGAATTAACTTATAGATTACTTCAAAAAACTCCTCTACAGTCTTTCTCTTTTCTCTAATACCTTTCCTGTCAAGGATGTAGGAAAATAACTGAAATGTCTGTGCTCATTCTGCAAAAAATTTGCTCCCCACACAAGTGACAAAAACGTTACTTTCATCTCAAATTCACCTTGAAAGCTCGGTACTTATTTAACAGACAGAGAAACCATGCAGAGATACGTAAACTAATCAGCCCCTCCATTTCCAAAACTTCAATACAGACCTTAAATACCCCACTCTCAACACATGCTTTTGCCCCAATACCCACCCAAACTCTGTCTGTAAGAACTTCCCTTTCATCCACCAAAGAAATAATTGCCAAAAATAAAATTAGTTTTCGTTGATAATGCATCCTTGAAATGCATGTCATTTTGCTGGCAATACTTTGGATGCCCGCAGCTTCCTAAATTTCTTTACTTACCTTTTCTTCCTCTTTTCATGTGTTATTTAACTGAGAAGATTGCAGTTAAAAAGTATTTAATGCATCCCCCATATCAGTCATCTAAAAATCGTTTATATCTAAAATAAATGTACTTTCATTTTCAGGAGTAAAATGGCATACTGTAAAATAATTCAAAAAGAAACAATCATCCTGTTAATACATGTCACATACATCAGCCTCCCTCATGCTACCAAAAAAATTTTTTGCCATTGTCAGACTCCTTTGCCTAGTAAAAAAGAAACATGAAGCCCTCCTCTCTCCAGTGACCCTGATTTCACCTCATATTGTTGCCCGATCTCTCATAAAATGTTTGATTTTCTAGTAAATCACTAAAGATTGCAGTCAATTATGACAGACATTTCAGTTTCATACTTTTGATTTTTAATTAAATGCACATTGATGCCAATACTTTCATTCTATTATCTTTTTAATGAAAACATAGTAATATGTAAAAACTATTCCTGATTTGGGGCCTTTGTCCTCCCATTATTTTTAGTAGTGTCCAAAATTCTTGAGCAAAGAAACTGAGAGGTATGATAGCCAAATCACGACCACCCCCAAACCCTATTGCCACGTGCCTCATTCTACTTGTGACACAAATAAATGTCTTGCAACAAGTAATATCACTCCTTCATCCTTTTCATATTGTTAGTGTTCCGAGAAGCTATTTGTAAGTGCATAGAGGATTATTTCCCCCTTCCTTCTCTCTTTTCCTTTTGGCAATCCTTTACTCAACATAAGGCTTTTCCACAAACTCTGAAGCTTCCTGTATCTACTGAAACCTATTGTCAGGACACTTTAAATCTCTGATTTCCATGTCTGTTACATCAGAAGAAAGAAACATGCCATCCCCCTTCTGAATAATAATGTGATCTGCTGAAATATTATTGACCTGAACAGAGGAGAGGCACAGCCACAACTCTATGCTGAGATTTCAGATGACTAGAGGCTTCTGAGCTTCCTAAAAACCATAAAGTGCCTGTATTCCGCTTATTTTTCTATTTATTGCTTATTCTTAAGCATTTATTGCAGTTTTTACTGTCTGCTGCCAACTTTTTTACTGTATTTTATTACTATAAACAAACTGCACTGTTGTACTGTGTTTGCCTTACTGAGCCTGTTAAATCATTTTAGTTAATGTTTTTAATTATTCTTTTATACTACCTTCTTTCATTATTCTCTACTGCTTCCCCTTGGGAAACTTGTTTCATAAGCACCTTTGCAAGTAGTAACTGTTACAAATTACTAAAAAACTTTGGACGTGCAATTAATTGCTGAATGGACTGTATAGTTCCACTGATGTTTTACTGTAACAGAACTCTTCTGTCTTGTATTCTGAAATAAAAATTAGGGTGATGTCCTACCTAGTATATATATGCATGATTTGTGTAATGTAGTTTAGAATCATGTTTTTGCCTGATATTTTCTACCTCCTTTCTTTGCATTTGTAGATAATTTATCTGTTTGTTTCTATGTGGAGCTTTTCTCCCCAGGCCTCTGCTGAAAATGGAAATGTATCCAGTTGGACTAGCCTGGTAAACAAATGTAAAATAAATAAAATAAAATAAAATTTTACTGCTTGTAAAGCTTTTCTAGCCATTTTCACTGTCTGAAAGGTATTAACTAGAATTTTTCTCCATTTGTTACGCATTTGTTTGTTTGTTCTGATTTTCCTGCCAAGAAGTGTATCATACAAATGATTTGATTGTAGTTAAAAGCATTCTCTAGAGTCTCCTTGCTTTTTTTTGTTTAAAAACATTTATCTAGTGTCTCAGTGCTGTTTTTCTTCTGTGGTAAACATTTCTGTAGTGTTTCCTCCTCAAATAATGTAGTTAGTAGCTTTATTTTTAAGGTTGTTTTAGGTTTTAACTTTCTGGTATTTAATCCCCCACACTTTAGTGGGTTTTTGTTGGTTTGCTCATCGCTCAACTCCACAGACTGCTGCGAATTGTGCACCACAGCCGGACAGATAATTTCGACAATTTTCCTTTAGATACAGCTGTATCCTAACAGCATAGTTCCTCATCTTTAGCACATTTCTGGGCAAAGAGTCTAGATTTCTGTGTTACTAGAATCTTCTATTTTTTGTGGTATTTAAACCCCACCTTTGAGCTGGTTTTGGCCTTGTTTGTACATCATGCACCACAGCTGCATTGTTTTTAACCCACTGCGAGATATTCCAGCTACAAATTTTCCATTAGTAGAACCTGCGTGATCACCTAGTGTTACCCTTCTTGACGCTCCTCCCTTTACCCCCTTAGCTCTCTCTGGCCTCTCTCCCTTAGATTTTGACTAATATGGATGTACAATTCCCTATGTTTTATCCTGCCAGTCTGGTTGATATGGGCATCCTGAGACAGTATAGCAATTGCCTCATGTACATGGACAACACTCTACTACTACCACCTAGGAACAAGTTTGTGAGAGATGCAATTTAATTTAAGAACCTAGAGTTTATGCTCTCTCCATCACAAGCCAGTATATCTGGCACTGAGAAGGTTGCCAACACAAATACCACACCTCAAACACCACCCATACCTACACAACACATATGCACATATGCAAAGGTCCTCAACAAAAACATACTCAAACAAAAGAGACCTCTGAGGCAAAAAGACATGTGAACTCCACTGCCCACCACACTACACACCACATATAATCTACATACCTGTGTCTCACAGCCACTAAAGTCTAAACGTAAACCCAACATATTAGTCATAGGAGACTCCATTGTGAGATACACAGATATGATCTGCACCAGGCTGGATAGGGAGAAAGTCACAGTTAGTTGTTTGCCAGGTGCCAGAATCCACCATATCACACATGCACCCAAGTACTATTATGACTCTGTCATAGTCCATGTTGTTATGAATGACTTGAGACGTACCTGCCTGGATTATATGAAAAAAGACATGATTGAGCTTGCTGAATATGTGTCCCAAGCAGGTATGTTCCTAGCCTTAAGTAGCATTCTGCTGTCACCCAGAATGATGCCTCAATACAAACAGAAATTGATTGACTTTAACAACTGGCTTAGTTTCTGGTGTCATTCCAAGAGGATCCAGTACCTGACAGCCTGGAAAGACATGATTGACAGACCACAATGCTTTGCCAAAGATGGCCTGCATCAGTCTCCCTTGGGCTTCAGGCTTCTGGCAAAGGCTCTTCCCTCCCCATAGTTCCTTTTTAGGCAATGCCATGAGATCGAAACTACCAACATGAAGTTTCATCAAAACGCAAATTAAAGGTCATTAAAGGCTAGGATTCTAAACATGAAACTGCACTCATTGCAAGCGTTCTTAACCATGGAAGATTTTGACACTTGTGCAGTCACAGAAACTGGTTCAAAGCTGCAGAGAGCATCTCAGCCATACCAGATTACTCATCCTAGCAAAAGGAGGTGGAGTTGCAATATATATTAAAGACATACATGACTCCAGGCTAGTCAAACAGTATGAAGCACAGGAGACACTCCAGCTGCAGTTAACCATTGACAAGACCCCTATTCAAATCATAGCTAGCAGGCACCCGACTTTGACTCAAGATGCCCACTCCAACTATCTGGACCTCTTCAAATCTATCAAGATTCAAACCTTTAGCCTGATACTGGATGACTTTAACTATCCAACCATATATTGGAAGAACTACTCATGCCAAAACGTTCGTCAGTGCAAATCCTTGGACCAGCTAGTTGTCACCCCCACAAGAGGTGATATTATATTGGATTTGGTAGTGACCAACATGAGTAACCACTGCAGCATCCTTACAGTGTCATCCTCCATGATAAGATCCGACCACAAAGTGGTCACTTTCAAAGTCACCATCTCCACTGACTCTGCCCAAGCTAGGATCAAACAAAAAAACTTCTCCAAAGGTGATTACAACTTCCTTTGGAAAGGTATAAACAATTTCACAGCCCCCTCCATAGGAACTAACACATATGTCCAAACCTACACCAAAGTACTATACGAGCATTTATATAGCTGCATGGAATCAGAAATACCCAACAGGACAAAATCATCCTCCTCTAGGAAGAGTAAACCAGTCTGGTGGACATCTATAATAAATAAACTCTATAGTAAAAGGAAAATATTACTGTCCAGAACCAAGAAGAAGCAGGTGCCTAATTGGAAGCAATCTATCCTTAGCTTGAACAAGCAAATAAGAGCACTACTAAAATTCACCAAAGCAAACTTTGAGTCCAAACTGGCCACATCTACTAAAGACAATCATAAGGCCTTCTTCACATATGTCAGCAACCTCAAAGGAAGGATCTGCTCAGAACTGGTGGTCAAGGACACCACATACACAAATGCCGTAGATATAGCCAACCTGCTGGCAGACAGGTTCAGTAAAAACTTCACCCCTCTGTCCCCCCATCAGTAAATCAGGACATCCTCAGCACCTGCCCCGTCCCATTATCTCTAGGGAGCAAATCATCACTGCCCTCTCAAAGGCAAAAAATACAGCCTCTATGGGACCGAATAACATCCCAGACTGCATCCTACATGAACTCAGGCAGGAACTTTCAGTATTCATTAGGCACCTTGTACAACCAATGACTGAATAGCGGCTTCTTCCCAGCTGAGTAGAGGACAGCCTCTGTCATCCCTTTGCCCAAAGGTAGAAGAGCCATTGAACCAGGAAATTATAGACTCATCAGCCTAACTAGCCTGATCTGCAAGGCCATGGAAAGGATTATCGTGGACCTCATTAATAAGGACATTGGCAACCTCAAAACACTCAATCCCACACAGTTTGATTTCATCAAGGGGAGTTCATGCCTGTGAAATTTGGTTGATGTCTCTGAGACAGTCATCAAAGCCATGGAAGAGGGGAAGATGGTGAACACCACCTACCTTGACCTGGCCAAAGCCATCGATACTATTCCCCACTCACGTATAATAGATAAACTCTCTCAACTAGGCATCAATACATATGTTACCAGATGGGTATCAAGCAACCTCAAGCAGTAGACCCGTAATGAATGCTGTTCCCCAGGGATCTGCCTTGGGGCCTCTGTTGTCTGGGATATACTTTTCTGAGGTGCAGGCCAAAATCAGTGGGCTGTGGCTGACCAAGTTTGCAGATGACTGCAAGCTGAGCACTGTCATCAATTCGCATAGTGATGTGGACATCCCCCAAGAGGGTCTCACCCAAACAAATGGCTGGTGCTAGACTTATGGCCTCAAACTAAATGCCAAAAAATGCATCATCATCACCTTTGGTGAGAGTGATGTCCCCACAAATTATCACATTAATAACAAGGTCCTGAGCAAGCAAACAATTAGTCGTGAGGGACTTGGGCACCCAGGTTGATAGCAAACTGACTTTTGACCACGATATTGCCTCCATTGTATGGAAAGCTTTCTACATGTCCCACATGTTTAGAAAGGTTATCTCATCCAGAGACAAGGAGGTCATACCATCCCTGTATTCTTCCCTTATAAGACTCATTATTTAGTACAATGCATGCTCCTTTCAGCATGTACCTCACAAAGCACATGCAGCAGATGGAGAGATCACAGAGGTTCCTCACCAGGAGAATCCAGGACCTCAAATATCTACCCTACACACAGATAGGCTAAAAGCCTTACCCCTCTACTCAGTCTCATACAGACTCCTCAGAGGTGACCTCTGTCTGGTATACAAAGCAATCTCAGATGGGACTGCAGCATGTCCACAAGTCAAACTCCACTCGAATAACCTGCATGCGCGACCTCAACCTGGTCTGTGACATCAATAGGACCTTGTGGGTGGGACAGATTTGTGTCCCAGAGACTCCCTTGTGTGTAACAGACTCCATCTCCAAATCAATCACAGTACCTCATTAATGCTTTTAAGCGCAACCTGGATAACTGGATGGGGAACAGAAAATACACCACTGGGACTCCACCTGTGTCCCTGCTGGACAGGGTCATCAGGTACTGATTTTTCAGAACATGGGCTACATTCTAGGCTAGGCTTGTAAGGGCCTCAGGACCAATAGCCTAGTAAGTTCCTATGATCCTATAAGGTGTTCTGTTTCACCATTTACAGTGTAAGAAACAGCATTACATTTTATACATCCCACTTAAAAATGCCCACTCTGCTTACAATAAGTACATTTAAAACTTTCTAAATCAGAATGACCAAATCCCTCACAACATGTGTTTTGTTTTAGGATACTTTACTAGTATATGCTCCGCAGTTAAGCAGGAAAATAAAAACTTTTGTGCGCCCAGCATAATGGATAAAAACAATATCCCCCTACATATATTACATTATCCAAACAGGATAGTTGTTTTTGTTGTACAATGTATATTTCCATTCACTAGTCACAAGTGCCAGTTTTATCATACCAGTTTACAAGGATCCCAAGATCAGCACAAACAAATTGCAAAGCTTCTTATGTTACTGAGAAAAACAGATTTATTTTTGAAAAAAAGAAAAAAACTGTGTATGTTTTCTTCTGTTTATATTCAGATGATGCCAAGCAAGATCTTGCCATGAGTTCAAAGTCTCTTATTCAGTTCAGTCATACTAAAGACCAGTTTATCACCAGTTTAAAAATTTACAACACACTTCGACACATCTGTAAAGTTATGATAGCTGTAAATGTCCACTACACAAATTCCTAAAAGTTCAAACATTTTGGACATATAAATAGTTCCTGTCAGAAGGAGAATCCATCCACTTAAAATAGAAATGCAAAACATTTTTGCTAGTAGACCCATATTCAGTTCTCTAACTGCCATTGACAGTCGATGAAACAAAAGTAGACCTCTGAGGAAGTGCAGAGCTTATCTCTGGTTCCTCCATGTTGATCTGACAGTGTATAGTCATTTTTGCAGGTCAAGAATGCTGCATTAATCAAAATAGTTGCTTCTGAATAATCCAACAAAACAATCCATTCAGAAAAACATTTAACATAGTGTTTCATAAACTCTCTACAGATAAATATTTAGCATAGCCTTTAAGCATAACCATTTACTTAACATACATTTTTGATGCATTAATTTATGCATTCACTGGCAACTGTAAGAAAACAGAAAAGTTCATTAACTCATTCTTTACAGACAATATTCATGCCTTTATCTCTGCTCTTTTAAAGCTCCCATTCTAACTCTTCCCTCACACACACACACACACACACACACACACACACACACACGCACGCACGCACGCACGCACGCACGCACACACACACACACACACACACTAATCATTTTAGGCCAGAACCTTCACTCCTCTAGTGGGACCCCTCTCTCCCAGGCTCTGCTTCTGTCTACTGTCTCTCTTTCTCTTCCAGCTCCAAACAATATCACAGGAAGGAAATACTTGCTTTGTCCAGCGTGGACAGGCATGTGTCAGTTACCTCACACAGTGTCAGAACACCATTGTCCCACATACTTCGCAGTGGTCACTAGGGAACAGTATAGCATATAAGGAAAGCATTGCCATGGAAATTAAGAGCTTTAAACACTTCACAATTACTGCCACGATCAAAACTTTATTTCTAATAAACAAAAGACCAATGAACAAAAGACCAATGAGGAATTAAATAATGCCCCCCCCATCCAAATAAACCAAAGATAGCTGACTAAGCTATTATCAAGTCTATATAGTCTATTTAGTAAATTAATTTACCAGACTGCCTACCGGTCAGCCTGAAACATGGCTTGTTTTATCCATTACAGAAACTATTCAATATCAGGCTCACAACAGGCTTTTTGCCAGAGGAATGGGCAATACTTATTCCCCTTGCACAATGGTGGGGCTTTAATGGACTCAGGTAGTTATCAACCCATAAACCTGATTAATCTAATCTGTAAATCTATGGAAAGTCTCATTATGGAATGAATATATAAATTAATATATAAGGATACAATAACATGAATTTTATATCTAATAACGTTTGCACATCGTTAGAAGTTGTAGATATGTATACAGAAATCAAGCAAAAGAAAATGTCCTTGTTTACAGCAGTCCACAGCAATCCATCTGCCATAATGCACAACAGTGACAAACATGACCTGACAATAAGGGGGCAGAAAAAAATTGCTATATCACAATAAGAATTATTATTCAAAGACCAAAGTACATTTCCTCTCCATATAATCACAAAAAAATCTCTGATCAGATGACATCTACTTTACATCACTCAATCCTAAAATACCCACTTGAATTACCTTCATCTGTTGTGTTATTAATAAGTTGTGATAAAAGTTTTTCATACCATTAATACTAAGGAAAACTAATCTTACATTAATCACGATCTCTAGTAATTCATTTTGCTGTCACCTGTTTTTTTTTTCTTTCTTTCTTTCTTTTGCTTCCATGCATACCTACAATGTCTGTCCAGCAGTGTGATTTACTTCATTTGTTGTGAGATTAATTTTTCTCACATTTTATGAAACTCCATACCTATTTTTCATAGATAATGAAGTAACCTTCTCTTAAGTACTAATAAATGATTTATCAGAAGTTGCTTAACCCAGTAAATCCTCATAAAAAGAAAAATCTGTAGATTTCTCTTCCTGATCTGCAGACAATGGAACCCTGTTATCATCCTCATCCTGTCATGTCGCTGATATCAAGTTCAAATAGGCAGACACAAGTGATATCCTATTATATCATTCATAACTGCAGTACTAAAAGGCAAGTGGTGCGTGAGAGACTTCCAACACATTTTCTGTCTCATATGTATGTATGTGTGTAAAATATATATATATATATATATATATATATATATATATATAAAGGTATAAAAACTCTCCGATCATGTGTGAAGAATACTAATACATCTGACTTAAATACTTCAAAATATAGAAGAATAATGTGTCTTTCGGCTTTTCCCGGTTAGGGGTCGCCACAGCGGAACTCCAGTCCGCTAATGATTGGTAGTTGATTTTTACGTGTTGAGTTACCAGCCCTGATGCACAACCTTCAACGAAGGTATGCCCATTCATGCATATCTCCACGGAGAAGACGCTCTAGCTGAGAATCAAACCGGACAGCGTCTTACTGTGAGGCGACAACGCTACCGCAGCACCACCACCGTGGGTACTTCAAAATATAGAAGAATAAAAAATAAAAAACACGAAGTACCAAATTTCAGGAGCAGGTG
>NC_056739.1:1125823070-1125860570 GCF_019279795.1 Protopterus annectens
AGGGATCCTATAGACGTTTTATAGAATGTGACCCTGGGAGCCTTCCTGTGCACATAGCCAGTCAGACTTTCTAGAATGGGATAACAGCATGTGCAATGATATCTCTATGTCCTGCCACTCTCCCTGTTAAATAGGCCACCTTCAAGCTCCTGGTATCTTTCACAGGTCACAAGGACAGTGGTATAACCTTAAACCTCCCCAGGATAGGAGAGCTGACTGCTTCACCCGGTCCCCCAACCACACTAGAGATCCAAATTCATTCCTCAACATATGTCACTGGTAGTTCAAATGGATGCCTTGCTTCTGTGCCATTGGGTTGGTGGCATGTCTTTCAGTTTTAGTAGCTACCTCTGCCTCTAGTGACATTAGCATCATTTCCTTTTAATCTGTGCAAACTGTCTAACTCTAAAATTCATTTTCATATGCACATCCCTGTCTTGTAATGACTTCCAAGGCATCAATACATAGGTTCATAGGTAGATACTAGGCTATCTGCCCTAGGGCATTTATAAGCCTAGCCAGAGTGTATTGGCTTCTGCCTCCCTATTAGATTAGCCTACTGTACCTCTATAAAGTAGGTCACAGAAGGTACCCTTTTAAGATTAGTTTATTGTGCCTCTGTCTAGCAGGGACACAGAAGAGATCCCAGGGGTGAATTTGCGATTTCCCATCCACGCGTCCAGATTTCGCTTGAAGAGGGTCAGCGAGGGGCTATGTCTAACATGAATTGGGATTCTATTCCAGAGTGAGGAGAACATCTGGGAAATGAATCTGTCCCTCCAGCATGTCCTATTTATTTTTGTGCTGAGGTTTAGGTCCCTGGAGCGTGTAGCTCTAAGGGACTTGGATTTTTTGAGGTGGAGCATGTCCATTAATTCTGGGTTTGACATGGCTTTGTACGTCAGGCATAGATCGCCTCTGAGTAGGCAGTAAGCAGTTGAGTAGAGCTGGAGTTTCTTTAGTCGAGCTGCATAGGACATCTGTTTGTAGCCCATTATCCTCTTGGTGAGGTACTTTTGGGGTCTCTCCAGTTGCTGCAGGTGTCAGGTAAGGTACATCCCAAAAGGGGCATTGTATTCAATTATGGGCCTGATGAGTGATGAGTAGAGGGGCACAATGACCTCTCTTGATCTAGATGCGAACCCTTTCGTGATAAGGTGGGCTATATAGAAGGTCTTTCTAACCACTTTGGCAACGTGATTATCAAAGAAGAGATTACTATCTACGTTTGTCCCCAAATCTCTAATTACTTCTTCCGTACTTACTGGATTACCACCTATGTGGTAATTTGTGGGCACCTTGTTTTTCCCAAAGGGGATGACTATGCACTTTTTAGCATTTAGCTTGAGGCCGTGACTCTGGCACCAAGCATCCGTCTCTGTGAGACCCTTTTGGAGGATGCTTGTGTCAGCTGGAGATTCGATTATGGCCCCCAGTTTGCAGTCATCTGCGAACTTTGTCAGCCATAACCCCCCCGTGTTAGCCAGAACCTCAGAGAAGTATATACTGAACAAGAGAGGTCCCAGGATTGAGCCCTGTGGGACGCCACTTGTAACTGGTTTGGATTCGGACATGGCACCTGCGATTCTGACCATGTGGGTTCTATCTCTGAGCCAGTTTGCAACCCATCTTGTGATATAGGGGTTAATATTTAAGCTGGTAAGCTTATTTATGATGCCCGAGTGGGGTATTGTGTCAAAGGCTTTTGCGAGGTCCAGGTAGGCTGTGTGGACTACCTTACCCTCATCTATGGCTTTGGTAACAGTGTCAAAGAAATCAACTAGGTTTAAGAGGCAAGATCTGCCCTTAACAAAGCTGAATTGGGTAGGGTCCAGTGTCTGGAGGCTCCCAATGTCTTTGTTTATGAGTTCCATGATAATACGCTCCATAGCTTTACAGACCAGACTAGCCAGGCTTATGGGGCAATAGTTTCCAGGGTCCGTTGTGGCACCACCTTTGTGGAGTGGGACCACTGTAACTATACGCCATTCTTTGGGTACATATCCTGTAGTAAGGCTAAGTTTGAACAGTGACAATGTGAGGGTTCAGTTCTTCTTGAAGCTCATGTAAGACACAGCCTGGGACACCGTCCAGTCCCATAGATGCTGTGCTTTTTGCTTTGGAGAGGGCAGCTTTCACCTGTGCATCTGTGATGTCAGGGAGGTTACATTCAGTTGGGATAGGCATTTGCTCCTTTGGGGGAAGGGGGGGAGAAGTTTGCGCTGAATCTGTCTGCCAGGATGTTGGCTATGTCTGTAGGTTCGGTATATTTTGTACCGTTATGCAACAATTCAGAGCATATCTGGGAGTTTCCGCCCATGTTCCTGACATAACTAAAGAAGGCCTTGTGATTATCTTTAGTGTCTAGGGCAATTTTTCTTTCAAAGCTGGCCTTTGATGATTTTATGAGGGATCGAAGTTTCTTGCTAATACTGATCAGAGATGCCTTCCCTTTTTGAGATTTTGCTCTGTCATGTAGTAGCTTCCTTCGTCTGTTGTATAGTTTATTTATAGCCGGGTTCCACCAGACCAGTCTCCTGTTTTTGGAGGAGTGAGTCTTGGTTTTATTTGGGATAGCACGATCCATGCATTCCTGCAGGTGCTCATAGAATGCATTTGTAAAGGATTCTGTGGATTGGGCTGTATTATCCTCTGGCCCAGGGACTTTGAAGGATTGCACCTCAGTCTTGAGAAGTGCAAAGTTGGCTTTTGAGAAATTCTTTACAGTGATTTCCTTGGCTGGGGGTGGGGACGGGATATGGATGTCCAGGGAAATTTGTTTATGGTCTGATCTTAACAATGAGGGGTTTACCTCTGGTGTGGAACATAGAGTCCCCATGTTAGTGATGACCAGGTCCAATATGTTGTTCCCTCTTGTGGGAGTGGTGACCAGTTGTTCCATTGTGTTAGAGTTTATAAATTCAAGGAAACGTTGGGCGAGGGTGTTTGGGCTTGAGTAGTTTTCCCAGTCAATGCTTGGGTAGTTGAAGTCACACAATAACATAGTGTTTGGAGAGACCTTCATATTCTCCAGTGTTCTCAGGAATGCCAAGTGGGGTTCCTGTAATAGGAAGGGTGTTCTCTAGCAGGCTGCAAATTGAAAGGCAGTTTTGCCTGCTGTTAGTTGCATATGGATGTTTTCCGATGCTTCGTGCAGTGCCGCTAACCTGGAGGTGTAGGTATCTTTGATGAATATAGATACTCCCCCTCCTTTTGTGCTTCGGTCCGAGTTTTGGGGCCGAAGCGCATGGTATGAGTTATAACCTGGTAGTGCTGGGGTGCTCTCAGGAGCCTTGAACCTGGTTTCTGTTACTGCACAGACATCGATTTTCTCCATACTGAGGAGAGCCTCGAGTGCGTGCATCTTGAGGTTTAGATTTCTGGCATTGAGTAGCATTACCTTTAGTTTTTTTATCCTTGGGTTGTCTAAGGAGGTGGGTTTGTCCTTTGAGCCTTGCCTAAAACAGGCACTATAGGGGTGGCAAGAGCCTTGGCCAGTATACGAAAGCCTAAGGGTGACAGGTGCAAGCCGTCCCTAGCGAAGCAACGTGGCTTGTCGAGCATGTCATCCCAGGCAGACAGACACTGGATTCCCCTTTGAATGACACCAATACTTTAGCCAATTGTTGAAACTGATCATTTTGTCTTTATACTGTGGCATCATTCTTGGTGAGGGCAAGATGCTACTCAAGGTCAGGGTCATACCAACCTGGGCTACATGGTCAGAGAGCTCCTCTATGTCTCTTTTCATGTAGTCCAGGGAGGTACGTCTCAGGTCATTCACACCAGCATGGACAATGATGGAGTCATACTTGTACTTGCTTTGGAGTGACCTGAGTGCTTGCATTATGTGGTGGATCCTGGCACCCAACAGGCAGCTTACAGTGACCTTCTCCTTGTTCAGTCTGGTGAGCGGGACGTCAGTGTGCTGGACAATAGAGTCCCCTATAACAAGTGTATTTGGTGTGTTGTTTGGCCTTAAGGGCTGTGACTGTGAGGCACACTGATTTTGTGAGATATGTGATTCGTGGGTATTGTTGAGGGGTGGCTGTTGCTTGGATATCTGCTTAGTAGGTCTTTGCTGTTTAGGCAGATTTTTATTTAGAGCCTCCGAGTATGTTTTTGTGTGTTTATGTGTTGGGTATGCAGATGCAATAGGTCTGTGTGAGACTGGATTTGTGGTGTGGGTGGTTACCTTTTCCTACTGACTGACTGTGCCAGTCTTGGGTTGAGAGAGCTCTGCCTCTAGTTTGGCTGTGTAACTGCATCTCTCACATGTATTAGAGTTTGTTGAAAGGAGGAGAGGGTTGTCTGTGTACATAAGGCAATTGTAACATTGCCTCAAAATTCACAGATTCTCCAGCTGGACTGGAGAGTAACATTGAAACTGACCCTTGGACATACCAGATTAGTATAGGGAACTGTTTTTTTACTGATCAGATTAGGGAAGGGAACTAATTTTTCACTTGATCAGGAAGGACCAATAGGGAGCCTAATACTTATGAGAAGTCAAGGAGGGTGTAGTGCTTTAGTTAGTTAGTGTTTCCTTATAAGAGCTGAGCAAGTGCAGGGCTTTAGAAAGAGAATAGAGTGATTACTTTGAGAGTTTGAACAGTTCTAAGGGGAAAAGTGAAGAGCAGACTTTGTGGAGCCTGGAATAGTTTAAACCTGTTTAGGCGGCGCTGCCCGATTCTGCTCAGTGCACAAAACCGCGCAAAAAGAGAGTTGTAGGATTTTAAGAGAGAGAGATCAAGGAGTTTAGAATTGACCCAAAATGGCCAATAAAACTACAGCTTCTAGGTAGTAAACACTCCTCCAGGGACAGGCAGGCTGTTCAGTGTTAACCACTCCCACTGGTGAACACAGAGACTTCCCTTTAGCCCAAGCAAGCATTGGCCTTCTAGAAACTTCCAAACAGTTCAGAAGAGCAAATCTGTAACTGAACTTTCTTAACTTTCAGAAAGTGGGAAAAAAGCAAGATTTTTTTTTCTTTTTGTTGTAGTTTAAAGGTAGCAGAGATACACAAGCAGCAAAATAATCACAACAGTGCAACAAATGACCCCACACTTGAGTGCTAGGTCAAAATCAGGTAAAATGCAGTTTTTAGAGAAAAAAACGATTTTAAATTAAGTGCAACACAGGAAATGCAGTAAACAGGCTCTAGATGTGTTCCAAGTACTGTTACTGTTACAGATATAAACTTTAGCAAGTTGGAAAATGCCAAAAAATAGGCGGCAAAGCAGTAAAACTTAACAAAAAATCAGAAGAAAATACTTAAAATCACAAAAGTGGATCCTTATTTAAAGTTGTGTTGTGCTGTTTCCCTTAATCAAATTTCAATAAAGTCCGTTATTTATTTATCTTTAATTTATATTTTGTTTGATAACCTGTAGCTCAGAACTGAATGGTGTGGTCTGTTTTACAACAATACAACATATATCATCTACTAATTCAGATGCATCTGAAGGCTGGACTTTTTTCAGTAAATCTATTTCAAGTGCTTAGAAACTGGTGGATTTTTCTTCCAAAACTAAACAGGAAATGTATAACAGGGAGAAGAAAATATAAGAAACCTTCAACAAGGAATTAATTGTCAGTGCTAAGAAAGTTAATTTAGCATTTGCAGCATTTTTTTTTTTGGTCTAAATGTTTGTTTTCCACCCCTAAAAATGTTATTATATTTATTGTTATTTTTATTAATTGTATTTGTTTCTTGGGAAAGAAAGACTTGGCAGCAACCCCCTTTTTAGTGGAGGCCCGCTTAACTTTTTAGATATTACTAAGTGGGATTCATGGAAAATTAGCACAACATAGAGCATAAATTAACACTGGTATGGACAGGTTGTAAGCAACTCAGAGAAACAGTGCAGTCACAAAAGAGGCAAAATAACACTGTTTGCAATAATGACTCGGAAATGAACTACATACAAACGAAATAGATGATATATGCAAATAACAGCATGTAAAATACTAGAACAGTTCAAAAATATATGAAATGGTCATGCTATGCTATGGTATATACCCATTTTTCACACTGATCCAAGCCAAACAGTGACCAAAGCAGCTTAAAAAATGACTGATATAATAGAAAAAGATGTTTGTATTATATCAAGTCATTTTTCACACTGAGAATCATGGTGAATGTGAGGACAGTGATGCTTGGATGAGTAGCAGTTATAGCTTAGTAGCAAATGTTAATGGCGACCATGAGAGCCACTGCCCACAGTGTTATACACTGCGGCCATCTACCTCAATGGAGGAGGTGCAGATAGTAAGTGATATACCATCAGCTGAATGATCATTCTGTGAGGACAAGGGTCATATTGTGCTACTCACAAGTGGGATTAAGGGATTTGTCATATATCCATTCCTGTGGATAATAATGTATGTGTGGCTTTAACCATCTTAGCTACAGTGACCATCCAGTGTCATATTGGGGACAAGATATGGTTATCACAGGCATCAGCCTCACAAGTACCAAACTAGTTCTGTGACATTATGCTGTAGCACGTACCAGAGCATATCTGGTTCCCTAGGGCTACAGAGGGCAGAACCATCAAAAGGCTAGCCTTTTACATTTCCCTGTAGATCTGCATATACATTAACACAGAGGCCTCACTCACCTAGTGGAGAGAGAGATGAAATATATCAACAGGAAGGGCTGACACTCCCTTAAATGCTAGGTGATCTGTAATGCCCAAGGCATTATTTATAATATGTCCATTTACCTCCTGTGCAGTTGTCATAATTCCCACATCTGATATGCATCTGACATATACCAAAGGTTCCTTTAAATGTATTTCCCACAGTGTTATCTAGTTGGTAGGTACTAGACAGACAGGTGTGTAAACATACAGGTACCATGCAGGCAGGGGGAAAGCCACATGTAATATGCAGTGTGTAGTCGATAGAAACAGAGATGCCATAGAATCCTGACTGACGACCCCCATCTACAAATTGCAGACCTTTTTACTGAAATGTGAAATGTGTGGAGATTGTATTTAGCATACTCATGTGATGCTTACATTGCCCAGATAAGTCACGAGGGATAATGCAATACTCAGATGAAATCTGCAGCAAAATTTTCTTTTTCTTTTTTTTTTAGTGAGGGCATGGCTTTGCACAAACAGTTTCAGTGTCAGGAGAAAATCTTGGCAGGGCCAGAGCCTTCCATACAAGCACTATCAGTATAAGAAGGGCAGGGTGAAGATTCGAGTGAGGAAAATGTCACAGCTGAGACAGAAGTGGGCACAATATATCAGAGCACTGACACAGAGTGGCTTCTGTTTAACAGCTATATGCCATGACAAAGACAACACAGAATAAAATAACACATGCATGTCTTTCAGATTAAATGGGGTTTTACTCCAGGGTTTGAATGAAACTTTCCTTTTTTCAGTTAAAGCATTACCTAATGAGAATACAAAGTGTCACTGATTAAGTACTAATGCAGTTTTCCAGCCTTAAGGCTAGTACACACAGTCCTTAAGGAACCAAATAAAGGCGAACTAGTCACTTAAGAATGATTACTCCTGATACTGGCCTACGAATTATTAAACCAGGCTGTTGTCAAAATTTCTTATTTAAGATCCATGAGAAACATCACTTTGCAATATTATTAAAAATAAGAAAACAAAATTCCAACTGACATTGCTTGTTTAAACCGCTGTTTATTAAGCTAAAAAAGAGATGAGCACTTTTGTCTTATTAGAGCTTCATAAAATCTAAGTTATACATAGCAGTAGCAAGCAATATATATAGTTTTCAATTTTCCATACAAAAAGAACATGTAAATTAACACCAAATGTTTTAATCCAAGAGCACTTTAACAGATCACATTTAATGACAGTGACTGGAACAGTGGTACATGTGTAGTTTGCATCTTTATTGTAACTGGTGCTTTTCTACTCCTTATCTAAATAAGTACAAAGTCATTGTATATCTGGCTATTGATTAGTTTGCTGGATATAATGCCAAATAATGATCTAAACATCTAGTCTTGCATTTATGTTACATGAATATAGTATATAATAAAACAGATGACATTAATACTACACCATGTCTACAGTGAAAAAATACACTCACCATGGCAAGCTATTTACTGTGAATGTTTACTATGTTATTTAATTGTTTTTTGCACTTTTTCAAAGTTCAAGCTGTGTTTCAAACTGCTGTAAGGGTTGCTGTTCTGTACTAATTACAGAGTACCTAGTGAAGTGTTTTCCGAACATCTGTATGTTGTTTCTCAACACTTGGGTTCCAAACTAGTCATTTAACATTAAGAGAGTCTAAGTCTACACTCTTGCAGCAAGAGAGGGATGATTTCACCCATCTAAGCTGGGAATTACTGGAGGAAAGCTCATTGTGTGCTTATCTGATTGGTCTGTGGGCTTAGTTAGTGTTAAAGCCTTACATTTGTGCCAAGCTGCTCTTTGCAAAGCAGTGGTTAGTGCTGCCTTATATATTTGTAAACACCAGAAGTTCTAATGTCCCTATAAAACTAATGACCTCAGAACTTACCTCAGCTCTGTGGTGCTCACCAGGCAATTAGTTTGCATTGTGAGCAGTGCTTACGCATTCAGTTAGGACTATTTAAGTCTACATTACCTTATTGTAGTACCCAGGATAAAAACTGCTCACTGAACATCTGGTTTGGGCACTGGGCACCATCACAGGGCATGTTAGCTGCAGGTTACATCAGGTAAGCAACCCTTTGTCCAGTTATAAACACCCTCCACTCCTATTCCTTGGAAGTACAGTAAGACCTGCAACCATTGATAGGCACTTTCCTACCATTTCTGTTTCCAGCTTTGGGACATGAGCATCCTGAGGCAATGTAGCAGTTGTCTTATTTACTGACAACCACTTAATCCTCCAACAGCAAATACAGTATGTGAGAAACGTACTTACACATTGTCACTAGAAACCAAACTCTCACATACAGACACAAAATGGAACAAACAGGTTGTCAGCGACTCACACACACCACTCACCACATCCACTAAGGACCATACACATAGACCGACATATGTGGAGGTACTCACATGTAACCTACCCAAGCCTCAAAGGCTTCTTAGGCACAGTCCTCAGAAATGCCACATTCACAGAAACAATGCACTTACCAGTACAACAAATAAAGCCACATCTCATTGTGTCTTAACTACCAAGCGCATAAGATGAAACATTTCACAACCCAACATTCAGGTCATAAGTGACTCCATTGTGAGACACACCAGTGTCCCCCTTACAAGGTTACACTTATTTGCCTGTCTGGGGCCAGGATATGGAAGATCATGCAAGCACTCAGGTCACTCACCTCTAAATGCCAGTATGACTCAGTCATAGTCTATATGGCCATAAATTACCTGAAATATACCTATCTGGACTATATGAAGACAGACATGATTGAACTCTCAGAATATGTGTCACAAGCAGATATGAGCCTAACATCGAGTAGCATTCTACCATCTCCAAGGATGATGCCACAATACAGACAGGAAATGATCAAGTTTAGCAATTGGCTTAGCTACTGATATCATTCCAAAAGGGTTCAATATTGGTCAGCCTGGAGGACATGGTCAACAGGCCACTCTTCTTTGCCAGGGATGGTCTCCACCTGTCATCTCTAATCTTTTGGATATTGGCAAAAACATTATCCACCCCTATATTGCCTTTTTTAGGGATTGCCAAACAGACAAACCTTCCAACATAACAAAAGCTACTCAGGACAAGGTAAAGGTGTTACTGCTCAATGCTAGGAGTCTCAACAAGAAATAGCACTCCCTAGAAGCTCTCCTTACCTTGGAGAATGCCAACGTCTGTGTAGTTACTGAAACGTGGTTTAAAGCCATGGAAAACAATCTGGCAGTCCATAGCTATAGCAACTATCATATGTTCCATTTACCCACTGAACTTGAAAGAGTGAAGGGAGGAGATGTGTTTATTTACATAAAGGATAATCTCACCTCAAAGCTGGTGAAATAATATGGCATGTTTGAGCTACTCCATATCCAACTATGGGAAAAATCCATTACCATATTCTTGCTAGCTACAGGTTCCCCTCCATGAACCAGGATACCCACACATCATACCTAGAGTTACTTGAATCACTCACCATCCAGCTCAGTACCATACTCATGGGTGATTTTAACTACCCATCCATTAACTGGTTGGCATACAGGACCACTAACATATACTCACAAAGATTCCTCGACTTTTACGACTTCACATACCCTGGAGCAGCTGGTCTGTACTCCCACCAGGGGAAAATATATCCTAGATCTGGTACTCACAAATATGGGAGAGGACTACACAACCCGCCATGTGGGATGACCTTACTGTTAAGATCAAATCACAAAGAGGTCTCCCAGGAAATTAAGTTAAAAACAAAACTCCAAAAAGTTTAAGAACTTTTCTAAGGCAAACTGCCTCTTATTAAGTGACAGCATAGGTAGATTCCAAGCTCCTTCAAATCCAGAAAACACAGAAGCCTGGGCAGAGGAGTACACAAAAGTCCTGCATGACCACATAAACAATTGCATAGAAATGGCAGTACTGAACCAAAATAAGTGCAGGCCAAACTGCAAAAACAAGCCACCCTGGTAGATTCCAGGTCTTAATAGGTTGTCCAACAAAAGAAAGAAAATATTGTCTTGAAGTAAGATGGAATGTGCACAACAGAGCAATACGTCCCTTATTGGTATGAAGTGAATCAGGAAACTAGTCAAGTCGCTGAAAGAAGACTTTGAGGTAAAAATAGCCTCCAGAACTTGGGATAACCATAAGACATTTTTAGTTATGTCTACAGTCTTAAGGGCAACACCCAGCAATGCCCACAGTTAGTTATAGAAGGCATCTCCTATACTCAGCCAGAACATATAGCATATCTGCTGGCTGATAAATTCAGCTCAGACTTCACTTCCCCATCACTTCCAGTGCCCCCCCCCCCCCAAGAAATACCTTTCACCACTCCACCACCAATTATCACCAATGAACAGGTAGCCACAGAGCTCTCCAAAGCTAAAAACACGGCATAAGTGGGGACCAACAATATATGAGATTACCTCTTAAATAGTCAAAATCAGGAACTATCAAGCCCAGTAGGATCTCTATTTAACCCAAGCCTCCGGACCAGCTTTGTTCTGGTAGAGAGGAGAACAACTACGGTCATCTCCCTCCATAAAGGAGGACCATCAACTGACCTGAGAAATTACAGACCTATAAGCTTGACTGGTTTTGTTTGTAAGACAATAGAAAGAATAATCATGGACCTGATAAATAAAGACAGGAAAATTCCACACACTGGATCCAACCCAATTCAGCTTTGTCAAGGGCAGGTGATGCCTACTAACTCTGGTAGACCTCTTTGAGAAAATCACTAAGGCCATAGATGAGAGAAAAACAGTGTATACTGCCTATCTCAACCAGGCCAAGGTATTTGAGATAATTCCCCGCTCAGGTATTATAAACTCACAAAACTGGGCATAGATCCCTACATGACTAGATGCATAGCCAACTGGCTCAAGGACAGGACACATGGTTAAAGTGGGTGATTCAAGATCCAGCAAAAGGCCACTTACTAGTGGTGTGCCACAGGGCTCAGTGCTGGAACCATTCCTTTACTACTCGGATGCCAAGGTCATTGTGGAAGGCCTTTGGATGACAAAATTTGAAGAGGACTGGAACCTGGGGACAATCATTGAATCTCCCAGCAATGTAGGTATCCTTCAAGAGGGTCTAAATCAGGCAAATGATTGATGTAAGTATCATGGCCTGAAACTAAATGCGAATAAATGGATTATCACACCCTTTGGGAAATCAAATACCCTATTAACTACAACATTAAAAACACACCCCTAAAAATAGACTCAGAGATAAGGGATATAGGTAAACAGGAAAGTAGTAGCCTGATCTTTGACTGTCATGTGTCCATGGTGGTGAAGAAGTTGTTCTATGTGGTACAACTTATAAGTAAAGGTATGGCATCTAGATACAGGGAGATTATAGTCCCACTGTGCACAGCCCTCATTAGACCAATAATCAAATACAATGCACCATTTGTAATGTACTTGAATAAGCACAACAACTGGAGCGACCTCAGAGGTTCCTCATTAAGAAAATACAGGGTGTTAAGAACATGTTCTATGTGGATAGACTGAAAGCCCTTTCCCTTTACTCTGTCTCTTACCAACTATTAACCGATGCCTAACCTACAAGGCATTCACAAATCTAGTCTTGATGGAGCTGCTACATATCCACAAGACAAACAGTATGAGGATCACCATTCCAGGGATCTAAACTTAGTGAGTCAAACAGCATATGCTGGAGAGACAGATATGTTTCTCAGAGATTGCCCCTTCTTTGGAATAGGCTTCCTATTTACTCAAAGCACACTCCTTCTCTGGCCCTCTTTAAGAACAGTCTGGATCGATGGATGGTGACTCATAAATTCAAACCTGGGGTGGCAGATATGTCCCTTATGGATAGGGGCAATCTGTAAAATACGTAAGACATAGGCACAAACCTATGCCATTCTCCTGCCCCTAGGGGCCATATACTGGGTAAAATAGAGTTGTACTGGCTAGGGTTGTAAAGGCTCTTCAGCAGTTAGCCTAGTAATCTCCTATAAAAACATGAACTACTACGGCTAACCTTGGTGTGTCTAACATTTAATATTGTGCAAAAACAACCTAGTTATAAGGGAGCTTGTCATAATAATGACAGAAGTAGTGTGTGCAGATCTGAAAAAAAACAAGCTTGGACAGGTGCATCTTAATGGGATGTTGTATGCTCCTGGTGTGTTAGATACATATTTCTGCATGCTTTGCTGTCACCAAGTGGATAGTTGTATAAATTACACTACACGTCTTTCATGATCATCTGTTGCATAGTTATATTAAGGATTGCACTTTCTATGGGTTATGCTGTGTATATTCATGTGTACTGTGTAGGTCATGAAATATATTTTATTCTGCAGTGATAATGGTTATTTTGAATTAATCATTCAGATGTCCTTAAGTCAGTTATATGCACAATGAAAAAAGGGATGAGTCCTAAATGCAATCTTGGGTTGTTTTAAATATAATGACCTTTATTTTATGTGGATGGTGCATATTTTATACCCACTGATTTCATTAACTGGATAACTGTTATATCAGAAACGGCTGCATTTTTATCTTGTTTTATGGAATCCTGTAGACTTTGGTAACAACTAAACTACACTGTAATTTTCCAATGTGCTTCTGTCGGAATACTGCTTAATATATACAATTTATCTGCTGTCTCAGGTGTTTTATTTTCATAATCTGAAAATAAAACTGTCCTAAGATGTGATCTAAAGATCTTCCATTAATATTGATTACGCCCTAGTTCTTCTCTCAACAACTCATCTCTCCCTGTAAAAATTCTGTCATTACTTACCCCAAACTATGGACAATTTCCCAGTTTTCCCATGTTTTCTTACTATGCACTTTGTCTCCTGGTACACATACTGCTTTCATTTTACTATTCCCTCTATAAGCATTTTAGTCTCTAGATCTTCTACAAAAATGTTAAAAACCATTTAAGTTTGACAAATGTTTGACATATTCTGTACCCTCAGTGACTGCATAAATTCAAGAGCAATACTGCTAACCTGCATCAAATACATGTGGCACATCTTTCAGCCTTTGTTTCTGTATGCAGTTTATCTCATTATTTATGCTATTCATCAAAACAAGAAACTATACTTTATACTACCATCTCTAGGACTGCACCATGCTATGCGTCATCCAAAGGTCAAAAGAAACTTTACTTGAATGCATTCTTCAATGCTTCAAATGCTATCAGTATTTATGTGCTCCTGCATGTACCATCAATAGTGTGGGGTGGACAGCTTTCTTTCACTGCTTTTTACACAAATTAAATATTTAGTCTATTCCACAACTAACACTGGACTATGCACTTATTTTGTGTGTGTGTGTGTGTGTGTGTGTGTGTGTGTGTGTGTGTGTGTGTGCGTGCGTGCGTGCGTGCGTGCGTGTGTGTGTGTGTGTGTGTGTGTGTGTGTGTGTGTGTGTGTGTGTGTGTGTTAGAAAAGGAGTTTCTTAAGCAAGGTGGTAAATACATGAGACCTTTGACCAGAAATTCTGTTCTTTGTGGAAACAATTGCCAGCATAACTGGTTACTCACAAAGACACTATGATGCATTTAAATATCTTAATGCAGTGTGTATCACTAGCTAGGTTGATGGGACTGGTGAGATTTTTGTCTTCTGCAAGCTATAACCTAAAAAATGAAATGCATAGTTCATTTAATAGCTGTTATTTTACATGTACATAATATTTTGATGGGAGTTTCTGTATCATAATGTGTTCATTGGTTCATAGGATGATACTAGGCTATTGGCCTGGCGGCCCTCATAAGCTTAACCAAGAATTTCACCCATGTTCCCACAAAGTCAGCACCTGTTTTCCCAGTCCAACAGGGACAGTGGTGGGATCTTAGGGGTGTGCTTTCTGTTTTCCAGTTGGTAGCAGCTACTACTTTGGCAAAGGTTAATATATAGGTTGTGTCTTATTGGTGAAATATTAGTGGATAATCAGTCTTTGCTTAACTGTTGCAATTGCACACATTGGTTTTGAAACAAAACATTTCTCAACTGCTTTTAGTTATTCAAATTTAACAATGCTTAATAATTTAAACTTTCCTTGGAATATTAATATTTCAAGTTAGACACTATATGTTCATGTGTAAATACTTGGCTAGCTCTGCTTCTGGGCCATTTTAAGCCTAGCCTATTTCCTTTTTTAATGCTTGAATTAATTTAGCCCATTTGGTTTTAGATTGACCTTACCCATCTCATGGAGGATAATTATATATTACCCCTAGTGAGTATAACTGGGATCATACCATAGATAATTTGAGGGGGGCCATGCATGGGATAAGCATTTAGAAGTTGCCACTGTCAGTTAGTAGTACAAGGGTAGTCCTGGGGTAAACATTTTAGTACCTATCCATAAATCCAAATTGTGCTCAAATATGGACAGGGATTAGCTTTGTCTTATCTGTTCCAGAGTCACTCTATCCTCTCTGAAATATACCTGTCCGTGCAAACCATGCTGTTGGTGTTGCATTAGAGGTTTGGATCCCTAGACTGAGAATTTCTGATTCCATTTGACTTTCTGATGTGCGCGGTAGGTCAAGTATTGGGTCAGAAAATGCCTTGAAAGTCAGGCACAAATCATCTCTTAGAAGTCTGCAGAATACTGAGTATAAGGATAGGGCTTTGAGTCGGTCCATATAGGACATATTGTTTAGGCTTTTTATCCTTTTAGTAAGGTATTTGTGTAGGTATTCCAGTTGTTGCATGTGTCTGGACAGATAAATTCTAAAGGTGGCATTACATTCAATAATTGGCCTAATGAGGGCTGAGTATATGGGGACATAAATACCTGACCTCTATCTTGGTGATTTATATTTCTTAGAAAGACCTCACAACTGTGTAATTGTACTGTATTGCTGTCTTGAGAAATTCAAAGGTGGAAAACATGGTTATCAGGGGGAGGGGGTTGGCATAATGGTTAAGGTGTTCACCTTACAGACACAAAAGTGCAGGGTTCAATTCTCACATGGGGAAATTGGCTAGGCTTAAAAAATGGCCCACAGGCAGTTAGCCTAGTACTAATCTATGAATCTCTTATATTTAAAACTGACTTGGCTGGTGGTATCTGAAGTACTGCATTTCATGTAAAATCTTTACAAAGGATAAAGAGATTCTGTCCTCTTCTATGCACACCTGTAAACATGTAAATATCTTATAAAATGATATGATATTGTGAGAATACAACACCAACCTCTGATATGGTAGTCCAGTTAGACGTAGACTTCACATACATTAGATCTTACACAAACACATGTAAGACAGAATTTGAAAAACCTGGAACAAATGTGAAAATATATTTTTCCACCATATTTAGTACAACTACACAAACTGAGCTAACTATAGGAGATGAGTAGAGTACTTAAAAGAGTGAGAGACCCGTATTAAGTGATAATGATAAAAAAACGAGGGTTGTGGTTTGTATAATGGTTACGCTATTTATCTCACAGACTCAAGGTACTGAGTTTCATTCTCACCTTTGGTTACTTTCTGGATAGTAACTAGATATGTAATAACTTGCAGACTAATTGTCTAAGGTCGATTGTTATGGGCTGGCATAATGGTTAAGGTGTTTATCGCACAGATACAAGGTACCAGGTTTGATTCTCATTACTGAAGAGAAATTGGTTAGGCTTAAAATAGCCTGCAAGGCAGAATATTTAGGCCAAATTTAACAGTGGGAAAAATGGATATCTTCTGGACTTAAAACTGACTTGGCAAGTGGAATTTAAAGAAGTATATTTCATGTAACATCTTTTCATTGGTTCATAGAAGGTTACTAGGCTAATGGCCCTAGTGCCCTTACAAGCCTAGCCATATTTATCCCAACTGGCCCCATTTGTTGGTGGTTGGGTTAGTGAAGTTCGCAGAGGTAAGGGTCTATGGTAGTTGATCATACCTCTCAATCTCTTATAGCAAGAAATCTGGACAAATCCATAAATAATGGGGGGACAAAGGCCCATGAGTATGGACAATTTTTAAATATTACTCTTATAAACTTAGAAAGTTGATAGAACAACAGGTTTTGCATTATTATGAATTTCTGAAGGGTATGAAGTCTGAAACTCAAATGTTTGTCATTATCATTTTACTTCAGTCTTCAATGATTTGCCAGTGATTTGCTAGAAAACAATTTTGTGAAAAATGGACCAAAAATATGAAGCAGAAAATCTGGACATTCTGTAAAAATCTGCACAGTTGAGAGGTATGTAGTTGATAACGACTTTGGCAGTCCAGGAGAGACATGGGTGCTAACCCAAGAGTGAATTTGCAGTCACCCATCCATCGATCTAAGTTGCATTTGAAGAGGGTCAGGGAGGGGCTCTGTTTCTTGTGAATTTAAACCTTGTTCTAGAGAAGTGGCACTCTCTGGAAGATGTATCTATGCCTCCAGCATTAACTGTTCATGTCAAAGGCTAGGTTAAGATCCCTGGAGCGAGTGACCCTTGTGCAGTTTAATTTACAATTGTGTAGCATTTGCATCAGGGCCAGGTCAGAGACTGCCCTGTAAGCTAGGCAAAGGTCACATCTTAGCAACCTGTAGGAGGCAGAGTACAGTGACAGGACTTTCAGTCTTTCCACTTAAGACTTGTTTTATGCACCCTGTAATTTCTTGGTGAGAAACCTCTGTCGTCTGTCCAATTGTTGCTGGTGAGGTACATGCAAAAGGGAGAAATGTACTCTATCATTGGTCTGAAGAGGGCCAAGTACATTGGAATTGTAACATCCTTAGATCTAGATGTGATGCCTTTACTTATAAGATGTACCACATAGAAGGATGTATTTACTACTGTGGATACATGGTGGTCAAAATTCTGAATGCTATCAACCTGAGTATCACTGGATCTACATTTTGGGGGGTACTGCCTATAATGTAATTAGCAGGAATGTCAGCTTTCCCAAATGGAATAATAGTACTTTTTTGCATTTGGCTTTAATCCATGGCTTTGGCAATGATCATTTGTCTGGGATAACCCTGTCAGCAGTATATTAATATTGTTGGGGGACTCAGTGATTGCTCTCAATTTGCAAATGTCAGAGCACTTGGTCAGCCATAGACTGTCTAAGTTTGCCTGGACTGAGAAATAAATTCCAAGCAGTAAGGGGCCCAGCACAGAACCCTGTGGTACACATCTGGTGATTGGTCTTTTGCTAGAGGTGAAGTCACCCACTTTTATAGTATGTGTCCTGTCTGTGATCCAGTAGGCTACCCATCTGATAATGAAGGGGTTCATTCCCAGATGGGAGAGTTTCCCTATAATACCTGAGTGGGGGATTGTGTCAAATGCCTTAGCTGGGTCAAGATAGACAGTATGCACTATTTTTCCATCATCCAGGGCCTTGGTAACTTTCTTGAAAAAGACAACCATGTTTAACAGGCATGATCTTCCTTTAACAAATCTGAACTTGGTAGGGGCAAGAGTTTGGAGTTTACCTATGTCCTTGTTAATAAGGACCTTGTTAATAAGGTCCATAATGATTCTTTCCATGGCCTTACAGATGAGCCTAGTCATGCTTATGGGCCTATAATTCTCAGGGTCAGTTGTGCAGTGGGATTACTGTCCTCCATTCCACCAGAACACAGTTCTCAGGCTGTGGTTAAACAGAGATCCAAGTGGGTCTACTTAGGTCATGTTTTAAGTTGTTTAAAAGGAAACCTGGGATGTTGTTTGAGTCCCATTGATGCCATATTTTGGCCTTGAAGTACTCCAAGAAAACCTACTCTCTTAAAACAATAGGCTGGGGAATGGTGGCATGTAAACTTTGGGGGATGACTGGAGGGGAGGTGAAATTTGATCCAAATCTGTCAGCTAGCAGGTTGGCTATTGCCTCCAGTTGAGTTCAGGTGGTACCATCCACAACTAGTTCAGCATATAGCTGGGTATTCCATTTTAGATTTTCCACATAGTTAAAGAATGCCTTGTGATTATCTTTTTCTTGTTGTATAGCCTGTTTATACTAGTGATCCACCAGGGTGGCTTGTTTTTTTGGCAAGACCTGGTTTTAATCCGGTCAGGTACGGCTGATTCTATACAACTGCTTAAGTGGTTATACAGGCCATTGGTGTACACCTCTGCATAGAAGTCTGTGTTATCTGTGTTTGAGGGGGCTTTGAAACTTCTTATACTATCACTTAGTAGGAGGTAGCTTATCTCTGAAAAATGTTTAAGCATTGTTGAGCTTGATGGGGTATCTGTTGTTATAATTACCTTGAACAAAACTTATGGTCCGATCTTAACAAGGAGGATATCAGACAGGGTGGGGGGGGGTGCAATGCTTTCCCATGTTAATAAGTACTTTCAAAGGATAAACAGATGTTGCCCTCTTCTATGGGCACCTATAAACCTATGAGTGAGAAATTCTCAAACAAAAAAGGAAGAGAGAGGGTGCACTTCAGGAGCAATCAAAGGGCTAGTGTAGTTAACAATAATTTTCACACCTTGTAACCCTCAATATTAGTTGTTCTTGGGAAGATAGTTATACCATTCAGGGAGCACAATACCAATCTTTATCTATGTCTCATCGGTAAAAATGGCAGGCAATACAAAATCTCAACAAGCTTTGGTTACTGAAGATACCCGATGTGACATCCCACCTTTGGGCCAATAATCAATGAGTGTCAATCCTCATCACTGGCACCTGAGGAATGTTCACTTGCAGAATAACAGGTACACACCAAGTATTTCCAGATGCAGCTCTCTGCATCAAGTGCAATCAAGCACAATTTCCCTTAAGTACACGCAGGGAACACATCAGTCTGAGGATGGTTTCTCCCTCTTTCTCCAGATCCCCAGTAAAACTACCCACTGGCACAGCTACAGAGTTGGGATCTCAGCTGAGTGTCCAACTAAGACCTCCAGCAACCTCTCCATCCAACCCGTGCTTTGTGTCCCTGCCCAAGTAGCAGACACAAACACTCTTTGAGATTTAATTTACGCACACACACACACACACACACACACACACACACACACACACACACACACACACATACACACACACACACACACCTAGGAAAGGCTGGTACAAGTTTACTAGTTATGCCACCTTCTGCCCGGAGTATAAGGCAGTTACCACCACCAACAAATACTCCTGCCAGCTACCTTAAGGCCCTTGCAAGGATACCCAATATACGGAGTGAAATTAATATTAATAAAAATGGATGGTAGTTTGACCAAAAGCAAGGCTATTCGGAGTGGACCACACAATGTTACCAAATAAATATGCCAATAGTCTCCAAACTTAAATATTTTTACAAAGATAAGCCACAATGAAAGGTTTAAATCTATTTAATAATAAATAATAAAAGAACAAGACAATAATAAATATCTAGTCACAGTGACATCAGAGTTCAAAATCACAGGAAATATTTAAAATAACATTGAAGGACAGACACAGACAAATAAAGAAAAACAATATCTAAACTAAGCTTCACTATATTCCTGACTTAATCTAAGAGAATTACTATTCCTTACTTACTTACTAGAGCAATGCAGATGATGTGGTGACTGGTCCTTCTTGTTGTCAGGCCCAAGACAGAATACAGAATGCTCAGTCTCACTAAGAGACTTCTCAAAATAATATCTAAAAATATTATCTCAGGGATAGCTTTCAGAATTACATCACTTCTAGTCATCTGACTTCTAGTTCCCATGCAAACTCCCATTGCTGGAAGCTGGTAGGATTTTACACCTATCTGTGGCAGGTACTGGAAGTCATAAAGCAATTGCATACCTCCACACGTCCAGAGTAGTAATTAGTTCACCCCAAAGACAATGCATGCAGTGCATACATTGTGTCTCTGGCTGTGTTAAAACCTGTGAGATAGCATCTTTATGGCCTAGCCCATAAAGTGATTTAATTTCAGATATATTTTAAAGTTTGCTGGACTGCGGTTAACCTCCTATCTTCCAATTTCCTCAGTTAAAACATATACATTTAAACAGATACAATAGTGCATGAATATTTCTGTTCTCTCCGGTATGGCACACTTTGGATACATTTCAAACACAAGCACTTTACAAATACCTTTTCAACACAAACATCTGTACAGATCAGTTTGATATATACATGACATACAGTTCTAATACATTTGGAACACAAGCATCTTGTATAAATCAGTTTGATATTCACAGAAATCTTGATGAGTGGATGGGAAATAGAAATTTCACCCCAGGGATCACTCCAGTGGCTCTACTTGATAGAGGCACTGGGAACTAATGTTGGGCGGCACAATGCTAGGGCACTTCTATGGGCTAGACTTGTAAAGGCTCTAGGGCCATTAGCCTAGTACGCACCTATGAACCTAAATGACATAATTATTTACAAAATTCCTACTAGCTGTGCTGGCAGTACCTCCTATTGTCACACCCAAATTCATAGTTTGAGAAATATAGTCCTTCAGATAAACCAGTACAAAGTGAAAGTTTGTCACACATGATTTTATCATTTGCTTATATTCTGCTACAAATGACTCAGGAAACATTGGAAACGATGACTATAGTGGAGGAGTAGATGCTGGTCTACAATTGGCATGTTACAAAGGTTTTGCAAGTATTTTATCAATATCTCTCTAGATGCTGGTATGTCTACCAATTTGCTAAAGGAATTGATATATTAAACAGTGAAGTAAGGAGATAACAAAATCAAGATAAAACAGTCTAAGAGGTATTAATAACAGTTACTGATATTGATTAGCAATGGAAAAACTTAACAGACATAGGAACCTGTGAAAAGCATAATAAAATGAATGAACCTGTGAGCTCAAGCATGTACCTTGCAAAGCTTAAAAAAGTAAATAAAAATAATATTAAAAAAACTGGGGAATAAAAATTATTTTACTGAAATTCCATCAACAAATATACCAAGCCTAAATGTAGTTTAATGTACCTGAAAATGCAATCTGTAAATAAACAAAAATAATGCATACTTTGAGAACTGAATGTCATACATACATACATGCATATACATATGTAGTTATAAATACATATAATACATATTATATGTAGGTTTATGTGTTTAAGTCTGTATGCATTTGTGTGTGTCTGTGTATATATACACACATATATCTGGCATTGTAAACAAACTCATGGAATTCAGTATAAATCCATATCTAACATGCATAGATAGGACCCAGGAAGTTAGGATCGGAAAGACTACCTCCACAAAGAGACCAGTCATCAGCAGAGTCCCTCAGAGCTCTGCGCTGGGTCTGCTTCCTTTGCCACCTACTTCTCAGGAGTCAAGGCCAACATCAATCACCTCTGGCTGACCATAGCTGTGGATGATTGCAATCCAAAATCAGTCAAAGAATCCTCCCAAGATGCAAACATCTTACAAGAAGGTCTAATGCAAACAAATGATTGCTGCCAAAGCTGTGGCTTAAAACTCAATGCCAAGAAATGCATAATAGTACCTTTTGGGAGGTCTGCCACTATGGTAAACTACCTCATTGATAAAACACCAGTAAGAGTAGACCTAGTATTCAGGGATTTGAGAATGCATATACATAGCAAGCTGGCCTTTGACTAACATATGTCTAAGTTAGTAAGAAAGTAATTCTATACCACTCAGCTTATAAGTAAGGGCATTTAGGTCCAGGAAGGCCATTGTGCCACTGTATTTGGCCCTGATCAGACCCACCATTGTGTATAATGCCCCCTTTGGTATATACCTGACCAGGCCCATGCAACATCTGAAATGTCCACAGAGATTCCCCACACAAAGAATACAAGACATAAACACAATGTCCTATATGGATCACTTCAAAGCCCTATCTCTATACTCTTGTCTCCTACAAACTACTGAAAGGTAATCTATGCCTGGTATACAAGGAATACTTGAATCCCACTCTGATGGAACTTTTGCATATTTGCAGAAGAAATAGCATCAGAACTATGAGACTTAAGGAGCTAAACATTGCTTACAACATGAATAGGACATGTTTGAGGGACAGGTATATATCTCAGGGATTTCCCATTCTCTGAAACAGACTTCCCATCCATGTGAAACAGAGCCCTTCCCTAACCATATTCAAGTGTAACCTGGACCAGGGGATGGGAAATCAAACATTCACCCCAGGTCTGGCACCTATGTCTCTGATGGATAGAGGCAACTGATAAATATTGTGTTAGTGAACATACACTCTTTAGAATAACCTCTAAGGCACAATAACTCATGGGATACATTTGTAATGCATGGCTAGGCTTATAAAGGCCCTAGTGGTTGATAGCTTAGTATATATATATATATATATATATATATATATATATAAAATTTAATGCACACGTCACATACACTTCCAATTTAAATATACTAACTCCACAGTTAAACAGTCATGGAGAAAAGAGAATACTCCTCACACACTGAATCACTGCTGGCATGTTTTTACAGACTTCTAGACATGGAGGTGCAACATAACAATGGGCATTATCAAGGAACTAATATTAATAAACACTAATTCAGATTACAATTCCAATGCTACAAAACCACAATGTTTGTAATTTTCTACAGGCTTACATAGTTTTCAATCAAATATGATTAATTCATTCATTGTTTAGATCAAAGGTGCTTTTGATCAAATGAGCCACTGTTTTTTTTAATCAATTCAATTGTTGCATACCTGACTATTTTGTTTTTAATGGCATTCCACTTAATTGGTTTTCAGTTTGATACCTTAAACCAGCATGCATTACATTTTCTTCTTCCATTTTACTTTGGTAAAGCAACTGAAGAAGCAGTTGATTTGCCCTGGTGTGCAGTCCTGTTCATAACAACATATTAATATACTCTGGAACACTTTGAAGAATGAAGGTGCATAATAGGACTTCTGATTAATGAGATTACAAATATTAAAATTAAAGAATCTGTCTGAGTACTGGCAAAGATTATAGGGGAGAAAGAAGTAATGAACAGCTCATATACTTTTATAAGCGTATGGTGAGCTGGAAAAAAAGGAACTGGTATCCCTCTTGATGATGTGAAAGACCCTGCAGATGCAGAAGTTTAAAATAATAGCAGGCAACAACTCTACTTTTCTCTTTAGTATTTGTATGTGATAGTATCTTAAAGATCTGTAGCGTGGCTGCGGTGGTGCAGCGGTTAGCGTTGCTGCCTCACAGAAAGAGGTTCTCCTGTTTGATCCTCGGCTGGGGTGCCTTTTGTGCAGAGTCTGCATGTCCTCCCTATGGTTGCGTCGGTTTCCTCCGACATCCTAAAGACATGCTGTAGGTGGATTGAACACTTAAATTTGCCCTAGGTGTGAATACATGCATGTGTGTGTCTCCTGTGGAAGGTTGGGTGCCAGGCTGGCAACTTGACACTGCAAAACTCCACTGCCAATCATGAGCAGACAGGTGATCCGCTGTGGTGACCCCTAACTGGGAAAAGCTGAAAGAAGAAGAAGTATCTTAAAGACCTGCAACAGATAAACTATGTCAGTTAGGAAAGGTTTGTTACTACCTTGTGCTGCTTTCTGTCACTGCTATAAAACTAGGTAGAAGAAGGGTCTGTTGTACATAAAGAAATACAATCCTTTTCAGCCTGAGAGAATAAACTGAATGAATGTAGATGAATGTAAAGAATACCCAGTCTGGCCATAGTTTATGTGCAAGCTGTTTAAATACGCACGTGCCTGTGTATTCACATTAATCTAGGTATCTGGGAGATGAATCTTCATTATTGTTTACAATTCCCTCTTTTGTTTGTTTTTAAAGGTTAAAAAGTTCTTTCAGTCGAAGAATGGCACAACAGGGCTTGCCTTCTACCGCCAGTCACTGGAAAGCATTCAGGTCAACATTCACTGGCTGAAAAGTAACAGAGTAGCAATCAAATCCTGGCTGAAGCGACAATATTTTCCTACTTATACCAGTTATATGCACTGTCTAGAGGAAAAGTAGTAATTTATTACAAATTATTAGTTATATCACAAGGAGAAATGTATACAAATGCTCTGGAGGTGTCACAGTGTTTATTTAAAAAGTGACTAGAAATTGATAATAAATATAACATGCATTTCAACCAGTTTCTCTCATCACTGTTTGATAAAGCTTTATGAAGTTCACTTCATAATTTATATGTAGTCTGATATATTAAATGCTATGGTGTTATATGGTGTAGGAGATTTTGAATAGTTTTATCTGCAATTGAATGAGACTTATTTGTTAACAACCAAGAATGTTGTCATAGTTTTAAAGCAAGTATTTTCACCTAATATTTATTTTTCTTATTTTTTTATCCAGAGGCCTATTCTTAGGTTTTACATCTGTCTTCAGATCTATAATCAGTTTTTTCCTTCATTAGAGTTATATTGAAGGTCAATTTAAATTCAGTCCCATTTTAATATAATGCTCTTGGGTTTGCTTGTTGTGGTTTGGGACATGTAAGTAGTTTTGCATCTTTACTCATTTTCTGTTATTCTTAGAGACTGAGAAAACTGCAGCTGCTCTGGAAAAGCAAAGGAAGATAATGAAACAGGATCATCCCCAGGAGGGCTGTGAACCTTATTCATATCAAATTTGTTGTATTTTTGTCATAGTTTTAAAGATGCAAAATGTCATATCACAGTGTACACATTCCTGTAGAAACTCAAACCTGTTTTTTTTTTTTTTTGTTGAATCAAGCCTACTTATCCTTTCCAGGAGAAAACAAAGGTAGGAGGTAAGGAGGTCAGCTTACAGTTGTTACCCAATAACCTCAGACTGAAAAGCTCTGTTGGTGATTTTCAGCACACTTTTCAGAAGATAAACTCAGTCAGGACAAACTGTTAACCCTTTTTTTGTATATCATCATCTGAAGATATGAATACTGGCTTTTAAACAAACATGATCTCTTTTCATTACAGTAGATCGTTTGTCAATGCTGTCCATGTATAATTATGAAGCATTAACACTTGGTACTAAAGGATTTTTACTATGCTAAATATTTCTATTGACTATATGAAATGGTACAGCTGAAAAAAGGCACTGTTCCTAAAAAACAACAGCATTGGGTCATATGGATCTTCCCAAATGGAGCTAGATTTGACCTGAGGCAGCTCAGCCCATCATTAAGTATAGCTTCTAGGTTCCTTTCCCCTTTGGTTTAGGCTTTGCAGACTTATGCCGCTAATTACTGTAGACTCAGATTTTGCCTGTAGCAAAACAAGATCATTAGTGACACACCATGGCTTTCATCCCCTGCCTGACATGAAATTTTACTACACTGGATTATTACCCCTCTCTTCTCACTCACAGTTTTACTTTGTGTGTATGTGTTTATAAATCTGTATCTGTATCTATATCTATTGCTGTCTATCTATCTATCTATCTATCTATCTATCTATCTATCTATCTGTCTATCTATCTATCTATAATAAGGGCAGGTCTGCGAAAGACGAATGCCACAAACTACAAAACTGACGTGGTTTTCATCATTTTCTGTCTGGAGTGCCTTCTTTGTCAGTTTGCATGTTCTTCCTATGTCCACATCCAGCTTGGGTACTCCAGCTTTCTCCCATGTCTTCAAGATGTGTCAAAGATGACCCTCCAATTGTCTGATGGTGTGAGTCTGCACAAGTATATGTTTGCATCTTGTGAAAGTTTGGCATCCAGCCTAGGTTTAGTCTTTTGACTTGTGCCAGCCAAATGCCAGGATAGGATTTGGGACCCCCTTCACCTTGGAAAAGATTACGTGCTTAAACAAATAATGAAAAAAAAAAATAACACTATTATAATTCTGTAATACTTGTATGTATACAGGCAGTAAGGATGCTTATATGTTCTGCAGAAGATGATTATGCAACATGTGTTTAAAATTTCATTTTGAAATATAAAGATACATTTGGCTTGCATCTGAAAAATAAATGCAGTACATTGAAGTGGTGCAGAAAACTTTATATTTGTAAGTTGAGAATAAAGATCTTGCAGATTTTCAAAACTCTGAACAGCAACTGGAAAAGCAACATCCCAAAACACCAGGCCCTCTTTACTTGATCTAGTAGAACTGAAGCAAAAACAACCAGCATAAAACATTTCTCAGTCTGTCAACCATCCCTGGGATTCAATAAACTCTATGCAGGAATAGGGCTATTCCTGCACAGAGTAAACCGTGTCCATTTCTGCACAGCCCTAACAGCAGCACGCCTTGCATATTTATGAAGGAGCTCTACTGATAAGGGCTGTATGGACATGGACAGCGAAGGAGTGCAGGGGCATGTTCCATGAGTGCTCACACAGTTAACATGTCCCTTGCACTCAGAAAGTGCCATATGGCACTTTCTAAAAGTAGTTTGGCATAATATTATAGAACTTCTCTAATATTATGCCAGTATTTCCGTGTCTGCAGACACTGAAAAAAAATAAATGAGCATTTCAGTGTCCACGGACACAGAAATACATAGCAGAGCAAGAAAGCAATTCAGGGGGTGTGTGACAGGTTCTGTCACACACCCCCTGCATCATAAAAGTGCCATACGGCCATAGCCCCATACCTCGCAACCTGTTAAAGCAAGAAATCTGGACAAAGGCACAAATAATGGGGGGACAAAGCCCTAAAAATAGGGACACCTTTTAAATACAGCTCTTACAAACTTAGAAAGTTGATAGAAAATGAGTTATGCATTATCATGAATTTCCTAAAGGATAGAAGTCTGAAACTCAAATGTATGCCATTATTCCTGACTGCAGTCCTCAATGACTTGCCAGAAAACCACAATTAAATCAGAAACAGGCCAAAACTATGAGACAACAATGTGGACATTCTGTGAAAATCTGTACAGTTGAGAGATATGCATAGCCCTCAACTGTACAGGTTCCAGCAGAGTGCCCAGATGCCTGCTTCACATACCTCTTAACCTCCTAGAGCAAGAACTCTGTACAAAGCCATAAATAATGGATGGACAAAGGCACATAAATAGGGACACATTTTAAAAAGTGCACTGACAAACCCAAAAGCTGACAGAATAAAAGGTTTGCAGTAGCACGGACTTCCTGCAGCGTATGAAGACTGAAACAGAAATGTCTACCATGTGAAAGTGCTGTATGGGCAAAGCCCTCAACTGTACAGGTGGATGCAGAATGCCCAGATGCCTGCCTCATATACTCGTCAACCTCCTAGATTAACAAAGCTGTACAAGGACATAAATATTTAAATATTTTTTTCCATACAAGGAGATAAATAGTTAAATATTTTTTCCACACTAAGGCATGTTTAAGCATAGCTGAGTGTGTGTGCATGCTATGGCCCTCTGCCCAGCATTGCTTAAACACCCCAGTGGAGATAAATAAAAATATAGAGCTAAATTTCCCAAATTGAGATTGTGTAGTGGTTAGAGTCCTGTCTTTACACGCAGGCATTCATGGTTCGAGTACCAAGACAAGAAATTTATTTTTACATGGGAAAGCACTGTTAAAATCATTATTTTCATCTTAACATATGTAGTAATTGATTTTTGTCAACCAGGGTAGTGCAGCTGGTGTAAAATGGAAGTGTGAGTGCATATAACATGTGAAACCACCCATGTATACACAAGTGTCCTATACAGTATAGTCACACTCCTTGCTAATGTAATGAAAGCACATAGAGGGAGTTCATGTAAAGTAAATCATATACACTTAATAAATGAAGTCATTATTCTGATAATTTTTTTTAAAAATGAAAAGTGAGCAATGGTTAGCAATGCTCAGCTATGTTTACCAGGTTTAAGCATTGCTTAGACGTGAAGGCTAAGCAGCAGGTAGCTCAGCTAAGCAGATTTGCACACTGTTAAGAAGCGCTCAGCGATTACCCCTTTAAGCACTGTTCAACTCAGCTTAGCAGATTTGCACACTACTTAGCTGAGCTTAGCATTTTCAAAATAGTCCAATGACTGCAAAGGGTGGGAATATAGCCTTATTTAAACAGCACAGGTGGGAATACAGCCAGCATCTGTTTTAGTTTATCTGTGTAGGTACTATGGCTGGTGTAGGTGAAGGAGTGCACTTTTGGACACAGCGTTGTAGCATTCAGGAGCCCTGGGTCATGACTGGACTTCTTATAGAAAACCATGATTTGAGACTGCTGTAGGGCCAGTACCAGGGCTCACAGTACAAAGTGGAGACCTGGGACTGTCTTGCATGTGAACTCACCAGTGCTACTGGCATCCCCCAGACTGATGAAAAGGTACGGCACCACTATGCCAACCTAAAGCAGAGGAAGGGGGTACTCTTGGCCCAGTGGATCCAAGATGCATGGGCATGGAATGCTTCAGTAGTGAGTAAGTATCACTATCAAGTAGTTTGTAGCAAATACTAGCCTGAGAATGTGATAGACAGGTATGCATAATGTTTGTTTTTCTCCCCTATAGCTGCAGCAGAGAGGGCTAGTAATATAGAAGCCCATGCTGACAGACTGCTGTAGCTGCACCGACAGGCTAGTGACTACAAATCTATTTTGCAGTATATAACTGGGAAAAGCCAAAAGACACAAACAAACATTATGCAAATAGTTAAGAAGGAGTACATTGCTTACTGTTAGTAGGTATACCGTTGCTGTGTTAACTGAATACATAAAAAAGTTTGTCCAACTAATATAGATGTGTAATAAAGATCCCTACAAAAAACTGTTGTATTTACTCTGGTATGTTGTTGTAGACATATAGAATGTATACAGGTTCTTCACAGCAAATATGGCTGTGACAGCATACATTAACTGAGGTTATTCTGTGAACCAGCTGTTAAGAAAAGCTGTAGATGGTGGAGCTGTAAAACAAGATATAAATGAAATGTGAAATATATACTGCACTAAGCTCTGAACCCTGAATGGTAATGTGTAAAGTTTCAAAGTCTGTTCCATCCAGCATTGCTTTGTGTTAACCTTTTCTTTCCAGTTTGTAGTAATCCAAAGGATTAATGCACAGTACAATAACTAATCTGTCATGCATGCATCACAAGATTACAAGTTCAGATTGTCTAACCAATAGACTATTAGGCAAAAACCAGTGAAGTAAGAAAGAGCAGCTCCCCAGTAGCTCAGTGTGATGAAAAATAGGTTAGCTGTTAATTTTGCACACCCAGACACAGTTCGAATCCAGGGAGTGGTACTAAGATGTGTGCATATCTACACACAAGGAATCAGGAATAAATGCAAAAACAGTCAGTTAGTGTTAACAGATATTTTCTCCACAGGTTTTACAGGTAAAGAAATTTTGATAGTAGCTGTATGAAGGGTATACTAATAAGCTGTGTACAGCTGTTCAACTGTCCCACCACATGCCTGCAAATGACAGCAGGATAGATACATACAATATGCACTCTTCCCGATACATCTCTCTCAAGTATCATGCTGTCACAGGTAGTGGTCACTGCTGCCAATAATCCTGGACACAGATAGGAAACCAGTTGAAGTATGCCAGTAGCACACTCACATAACAGCAGTTAAGTGTTCCCCTTCTGTGCCCAATATGTAACCCTGACATGTACGAGTCCCCTCTATTCATGTACCCAGAGTTGTCACAGTTTGTCCCATACCATTCCAGGCTGACAGTTTAATAGGTATGTTTGTGCTACAGAAGCTATGGACCATAGACAGATGTAAAGTGAGGGGAGACCCATAGAGTATTGATCAGTACTGTTGTGGAAAATAGAAGATTAAACAGTTGTTAATAGACTTTATGTCTCTCACCCCACCCCTCATCTGGATCAATGCTATAATTCATATACTATGGGTATGTTGTTCTCCAAACCTAATGTTGGGACTTGTGTTCTATTATTGCTCATATAATTGATTGGTTGCATGTTAACATACCTTGTTCAAATACCATTGTTGGTGGTCTGTTGCTGTTACTGTCATGCTGTTATGATGCATACTGTTGTTTATGCATGTGTTCATTTTGCTATGCAACTGTTTCAAATCTGTTTTATGGGGTTAATTGGAACACCCATGTATGCTGTTGTAACTAATCTTGAAATGTGTTGTTCATGACTAACCAACATATTTTTTAAAACCTCAACACCATAGCACATTTGGAAGGCAGATTCTGGCGGATCCACCTGTCCTGCCTCATCTGGCCATGGCACTGGGCCGCAGCACGTCTGAGACCCATCCCGGGACTTCCTTGTCCGCTGAACCTGCACCACCTTTGGGTGGAACCACCTCAGGGGACAGGGCCTATCCCCCCCAGGAGTGAGTGTGGACAGGAGCCTGTCAACCACAGTCAGTTCTGGGGTTTGGTGTGCAGCGCCATCTGAACAGAGTTGGGTGGGCAGATGCACCAGATTGAGGGCCGCCTGGCACACCTCGAGGGGCAAACCATCCATCCTCTTCTGCCCCCAGCACAGCCACCTTCAGGGCCGTGAAGGAGCAGTGATGACTGCTGATGGGTGGAGGCTTTAATCTCACTGTATCCATTTGGGGGCTCATGGACTTTGGATTCGCAACCAGCCTCCCCGTCAAAGGTGTTTACCCACTCATGTGTCATATACCACCCCTGTCTGCTGTCTTGTCTGTCTTGTCTGTTGGCAAATGCAACCTATCCCACCCAACCTACCTCCCCAAACATCCCTACAGTCCTTCCCCAACATTCCACTCTCACTTTAAAAAAAAGGGCATCTGTCCCACAAAAAAAAAAAATTGCCCCATACATAGCTCTACATTTTGTCCCCATATACAGTGAAATTAATCAATCAACCCACAGATTACTCTGCAAATGTCTGTCACCAATACCCCTCCTTGTGGGGTGTGAGGCTGAAAATTCCAAATTCTATACATTTATTTATTTATTTTATTTTATTTTACATTTGTTGACCGGGCTAGTCTAGCTGGAGAAATTTCCATTTTCAGTAGAGGCCCGGGGAGAAAAGCTCCACAGAGTGAGATACATTCAGAGATGAAAAAATTTACATACAAAAAAAAATTGTCATACAAAAATGTAATAGCAGTACTCATTATAATGAAAATCTAAGAGTTAGTAATAGAGTTTGCAAGCAAACATTAAAAATAAAAGATAACACTCATATATAAATAAAAACTACTACAAGGGTTAGTTACTAAAAACACTCAATACAGTTCAATTCTCAATTAACAAGTTGAAAAAATACTGATTGGATTAACATAGAAAGGAGTGAGGGTAAGGAGAATACAAAAGGTGGGAATAGAAAGTGGTGAAAATAAAAGTGGAAGCACTGCAGAATAGCAGGTAGAGAAGTAAAGGGAAGAGAAAAGAAAGACAAAAAGCATGCAGAGTAGAAAGGAGAAGAGAAATGGTTTTATTAGGTAGTAATAGTGATAGACTAATCAGGTTTATTACAGGAGCAAAGCCAGTGATTTTGGAAATGCACTTTAATGTTCTGTTTGAAAAGGGGCAATGAAGTTGTCTTTGTTATGCTAGTGGGTAACAAATTCCATTTTGTCCCAATAGCATTGGTAAATAGAGAGTCACCAGCATTATTATTTGATTTTGTTGAACTTGTCAGAAGTTTGCTGGATGAGCGGAGAGAGTTGAGATTTTTATAAGGGGTTATGAGTTGTGAGAGTATGGGGGTAGTATTTTATGGGCAATGCAGAGTTGATGGATTAAAAGATAGTTCTGAAACTCTGGCCAGCCTAGAAGTTTTAAGTTGAGGCAGTGATGAGTTCTATAGGGATTACCAGTAGCAAAGCGGGCAATGTTATTATAACAGTTTGCCAGTTTGTTAAGGCTGGTTTTTTTGAGGTTAGTGAAGATAGGCGCAGCATATAGAAGAGTTGAAATAAGATGAGAGTGAGCAATCCTTGTTCTGGTAGATGGTGTAAGAAAAGGTCTGATTCGATATAAGGATCCTATCTTTCTGTTAACTAGCTTTATGGAGTTGTTAATGTGTAGGTCGAAAGAGAGATTATTGTCAATTGTACATACATTATTCACAGCTATTGCTACCGAAGAAATGTAGAGCTATGATCCCTTCCAACACCTGTCCTGCACATCCCTAGCTGCTTTTCATAATGTTTTACCCCCTCAGCTTGCCCACAGTTCACCAGTTTCCTATTATCCTTTTTTCTTTTCTTTAAAGAAAATTAGTGCAGGAGTAATCGGTGCTAAGCAAAACTAACAGGGCTTAAACGTCTGTTAGCATCGCTAAGAGTCATGCAAACCAACGCAAACTCACTTAAAGCCACTTAAAACTGCTTTAATCTCTCTGTCTCCATCAGCCACTGTTCTGCCTAGCAACAAAATAATCAACCCTGCCAAGTCTCAAACGCTTGACCCTGTACACTATAGTCAGAGAAATGTACCACTACACCATTTGAGCTATAGGAATTTCTGAAGCGTTTTCAAACATATCATGCAGTTGAGTCATTCCACAGCAGGGAAAAATCTCTGTAGAACCACCCAGGTTTTATACATATCAACTATAAAAAACTCATTCAGAAATTAAAACCATGCTCCAGTGCCCCTGACAATATCCCTTCCTTCTTTCTAAAGACAGCTGCAGAAGCCACTGCCTTCTCCATCTGCATTCTTATAAACCGGTCAATCCAAGAAGGCTATGTACCCCAACTGTGGAAAAAAAGCCTATATTATTCCCCTCCACAAAGGAGGAAACAGTAATAACATCCCCAATTTTAGACCTATCGCCATCTTATCTCCCATCTCTAAACTCCTTGAAAAGTGTATCCACCTACACCTATTACCCTACCTCATCGACAATCACTTACTAACTCCCACACAACATGGATTCAGGCCTGGCCACAGTACTACTACCGCACTACTCTCCTTCCTTGAAACTGTAAATAAAGCCTGTGACTCTAGCTGTATTGTATCCACCCTCCTTCTAGATCTTTCCAAGGCTTTCGATACCATCTCTCACACCCTCTCCTATCCAAACTCTCTAATCTAAATCTATCACCCCCTTCTATCAACTGGTTTACCAGTTACCTTTCCAACAGACAATAAGCAGTCAATTGGAAGAAAGCCATTTCCCCATTCCTCAACACTCCCATTGGTGTACCCCAGGGTCCCATTTTAGGTCCCCTATTGTTCAATGTTTTCATAAATGACTTCTACCGTGCCAACCCTAATACAAAAATCATCCAATATGCAGATGATTCAACAATTATCTGTTCTGCTAACTCTACTCCTACCCTCATAAAATTAACCACATATGTCTTCTCATCCAATGAACAATGGATGCTAGATAACCTCCTGGCACTTAATGTATCATAAACCAAACTCATGATATTCACCCATTCCAAAACCACAACTATCAACATAAATTCAATCTCTATAACCAGTCTGAATAGTACTTCTCTTGAGATATATCCAATGCAAAACTGTTAGGGGTTCTCATCAACAACCAGCTCAAATTTGCTACCCATATACATACAAATATTAAAAAACACACCAGAAACTTGATATGTTCTACTGCCACATTTGCTACCTTAGTCCATCTACTCAATTCCTTCTCGCTACCACATATCTCATCCCTTCTCTCCTTTTTGGTGCCCCACTCCTAACCAACCTACAATCTTCTAGTAAAACAAAACTCTTTTCCTGCCACAACAAAATTGCCAAATTCACCACTGGACCAAGATCCTCCACTCCCCATTGTATTGCCTTCCGTAAACAAAATTGGCTAGAGATGCCCAACTACTTTATCTACTCTCAATTAATTCTTGCTCAGAAACTCATTTTCAGGTCCTCTCTCTGCCTCTCCCTTGCCTCAGCCTTTACAATGCACCTACCTAACAGACTCCTAAGAACCAGTGCTCAGAATCTGATTGAACTTCACAAGCCTGCCCATCCAGCAGTCAAACTTTTACTCTCTTTTTCCTTGGCACACTTCTGGAACTCTCTCCTGCCTCATATTCACCTCGCCAGCAGCCCATCCACATTTAAAACTCTGCTCCACTCACACTTATCTCTCTGGGAATGTTCATGTTCCCATCCTGCATAACATTCCCAGAAGCTACCTTACTCCCTACCCCTTCTCCCTCTCTCCTCTTAACCTCACTCAAATATCTAAAATATTTGACCTACATACCCCTCCACTGATCATAGTTCCCCTGGGGCAACATACATATTGTAAATAACTCCCTAGTCTAATTGACTTGTAAATACCTACTAATTACTGTTTAGACTTAACATCTATATTAGCAATGAGAGTGACTATATATTTGTAAACTTTTACTAATTATGATATAAATTCTGTTTTTTTAATTGTACTAACATACTTTTGCTTCATGTACTCTTCTTGTACTTTAATAACCTGTTGTTTAATATACTGTATCTATGGAGCTTTTCTCCCCAGGACTCCATTGAAAATGGGCTCCTTCAGCCCAATGGACCATCCTGGCAAACAAACTTCAAATAAATAAAATTAAAAAAAAAAAATATATATATATATATATATATATATATATATATATATATATAAATGTGTGTATGTATGGAGATACTGCTATATGAAAATTATATTAAAAAATACACACATATATATATATATATATATATGTGTGTGTGTGTGTGTGTGTAGTATATATATATATATATATATATATATATATATATATATATATATGCGTGTGTGTGTGTGTGTGTGTGTGTGTGTGTACATCACATGTAGTGCAGTCATACCTCAGAACCATACCTCTCAACCTCTTAGAGGAAGACATCTGGGGCAAAGGCTGTCAAAATGGGGGGCAATGGGCCAAAACTAGGGACGTATTTTAAAAGTACTCTTATACAGTGCATATAAAAATTGTACACACCCCAGTTAAAATGCCAGGTGTTTGTGATATACAAACATGAGACCACAATAAAACATTTCACAACTCTTCCCACCTTTAATGTGGCCTATAACCTATACAATTCAATTGACTTTACAAGAGTATTACATAGCTGTTGCATGCAGCATGGGGCTTATAGGGCTGAAGAGTGCCTACAGACACCTCTACATTAGATGTGAACAGCGGGCTTCATAAAATGGACCTTGGAACATGTACTGGGAGTAACATGGCCTAAAATTGTAAACCACAGTCACACGATGGATATAGTTTTCACTCAAACACACACTGTTCTTACACACACACTTGCCAGGACTGAGATTAGAACCCCTACCTATCTAGTTATTGCTACTACAGTGTTATGTATTTATCGCATACACCATGAAACTTGCATGGCGAAGATTGTCCAAGGTAATTCTAAGGTGAACAACATTACCAGGCCTTGTAAAGTATGGTAATGGGAGGTGTACTGGCTGAGAATGGACTAAAAATTCATTAACCTACAGTTATACACACTTACAAACACAAATAAACTGATACACACATTTGCCAGGACCAAGATTAGCAGACCTGCCTATCTTGTTAGCCAGTCCATACTGTTACAGACTTCCTGCATGCGGCATGGGGCATTATGGGCTGAAGACTGTCAACAGACACCTCTATGGTTGGTGAAGGCAGCAGGCCTTGTAAAGTGGAACTTAGGATGTGTACTGGGAGTACCATGGCCTAAAAATGTAACCCCCCCATTGATATAGTTCTCACTCAAATGTATACACACTTGTCAGGACTGAGATTAGAACCCCTACCTATCAAGTTATTGCTACTACAGTGTTATGCATTTATTGCATGTTCCAAACAGAGAAAAAATGCAGTTATAGGCGCTGTTCTCCAGTAACAATAAAGGTTTTCCTCTTAATAAAACATGGAAACTCAATTTCGATAAATTCAAGGTCCAAGTCCAACAGACCACTAGGTAAAACGTTTCAAAACACCAATTTATTTGACAAAAAAAAAAACAGATTAAGTGCTTTCATCTCCTATATGGAGGCTTCATCAGAATCTGTTACACATACAAATCTTCAGTTTAAATACATCTAAGTAGAACACACTTAATTGATCTTGACTTTTAATAGGCTGGCCATTAATTGACACTAATTAACATTGAGGTAATGCTGAACCAAACCTTTGGTAATTTACACTTGAGTATAATACAAAGTTGTAGAGGTTCATAGGAATTCATGATCTTAACATTTCATAATTTTGTTTACAACTTATATAAATGTTGTAAAAATTAAATATAAGTACATTTTAATTTTATTTTATTAAGGGTGTACCTTAAAACATAGTTGTTTAACACTATTTAAGGTACAAGAATAAATGTGGTTTTAACATACAATATTTTTATACCATATATATATATTTTATATACATTTTATATATACATATTTGTATATATTTTTTTATATATTTTTTCATATATTTATTGGTATTTATACACCAAATTAATGTATTAACAAGAAATGAGTATTTCCTGTCACAATTTCTTTGATGATTTTACTTATATTTAATTTTTACAACATTTATATAAGTTGTAAACAAAATTATGAAATGTTAAGATCATGAATTCCTATGAACCTCTACAACTTTGTATTATACTCAAGTGTAAATTACCAAAGGTTTGGTTCAGCATTACCTCAATGTTAATTAGTGTCAATTAATGGCCAGCCTATTAGAAGTCAAGATCAATTAAGTGTGTTCTACTTAGATGTATTTAAACTGAAGATTTGTATGTGTAACATATTCTGATGAAGTCTACATATGGGAGATGAAAGCGCTTAATCTGTTTTATTTGTCAAATAAATTGGGGTTTTGAAATGTTTTACCTAGTGGTCTGTTGGACTTGGACCTTGAATTTATCGAAATTGAGTTTCCACATTTTATTAAGAGGAAAACCTTTATTGTTACTGGAGAACAGCGCCTATAACTGCATTTTTTGTCTGTTTGGAAGTTGTGTGCTTTTTGGTTACTAGTGGCATTTATTGCATGTGCTACAGAGCATATAGGGTGAAGAGTGTCCCATGGTTCTTCTAAGGTGAACAACATGACAAGCCCTTGTAAAGTATGGCAGTGGGCAGCGTACTGGG